>NW_019739943.1:1349747-1541545 GCF_002891405.2 Cryptotermes secundus
CCCCCCCCCCCTAATTTTTTTATTTTTTGCCACAGAGCTTCAGAACCCCCTACTTAATTGGTTATAGCTCGCCCATCTGTTTCAGTAATGTGAAGGTGGTTCAGAGTTAACTTGGACTTTATTTTTCCCTGAATATATGGGCGCCATAGAAATAAACTCTCTGTGGACTATTGGTGGCAGCACTGCACTGCGTGGCAGGTGACCATGTGCCCCACTTCTGCCTGTTAGAGCTAGTGCAAGATGGCATCAGGCCTTGTCACCCATAGTGTAGAGTAGCACTGTATCATCAAATTCCTCATCTTGTCTATATGATGTGGGTTTCCGTGATGCTTGTAATATATTAGAGGGTGATAATGTCTTCTGGGATTGATTGTCAATGTTCGTTTCATCTGAAAGAAAATTAACTAGTACTGTTTCTTATGTCAGGTAGCTGTTGGGCATATTTTGAGGTTTGTTTGTTTATTCTTATGAATTGGATATGTTCCTTATATTGGGTTTTAAATTTGTGCCCCGTTTGTCCAAGGTACCTTAGTGGGCATTCATTACAATTAACAGTTTCAGCCCCAAACATAAGTGTAAGTACCCACTCTCATTACGGTCTACATACAGTCATGAGTCTACATACAAAAATCAGAAAGAAATACATATAGAACTAATAACAACAGTAGTATGCTAGTAATCATCCACATTATGCAGTGTAATTACATATTACTCATAACTCATTATGATAATACACATTAAATTGCTTTCAGATAAAACAAACATTAACAGTAAAATCCAGAAGACATCATTTTCTAACATACGACAAGCATCACTGAAACCCACGTCATATCATTGAGACACAAATACTATAAATAATTTTAACCTTTAGGTTAACTGTAATATCAAAATACCAACATGTGTTATGATGAGATACAGAATTCAGTGGATTTTAAAAATAATACTAATATGGATTCATATTAGGAAAATTCAGTAACAAGTGACATATTTAAGAAATTGCATGATGATGGTCCAAACATGGATTGAAACATGTAGCAGATGCTAAAATAAAACCAATAGCAGTACAGTGGTATTTGGTTAGTTTTGTTTGAAAAAAATTTGTTTTGTTGACAGCCAGAAAACCACGTCACATCATTGCAGCTTTCTGTTTTATTATTTTATTGCTTTTTGTGCTAGCCTACTACAGAGTGGTACATAAATGATCCCCCAATGTCTCCTGGTTTTGAAATGGCAAGTTTGCTAAGGGGCACATACTAATTACCATGTTGCTGTCAAGAAGGTGTGCATTGCTGTCAGAGTTTTATGCCTGAATTTGTTGTGCCTAATTTAAACAAACAGTGTTTTACGCCTCTGTGGTCTAGTGGTCAGAGTTCCTGGCTGCAGATCCAGAGGTCCCTAGTTTGATTCCCGGTGCTACCAGATTTTCTGAGAAGTATTAAGTCTGGAACAGGGTTCACTCAGCCTTGTGAGGATAATTCAGGAACTATTTCAAGGAAATAGTGGCTCCGGTATAGAAAACCGAAATTAGCAGCTGTGGGGATTCATTTCACTGACCACGCGAAACCCTCTACCTGCTGAAGTTGACAGTAACTTCACCGACAAGCGGTAGTTGCTTGGTTGGTGTAGTTTGCTTGTCGACTCAAGCCACAGACTTTCTTGTGGTTTATGCAGAATAGTGCTATACCCACACACTGGCAACCATTGGACTTTCTCCAAATAACACCTTTCAACCAAGTGTGATTTCTGATCATAATCCTGATGCAGGAATGTCTGGCACTCAGTAGCATGGACATTAATGCACGTGACTTCTTCCTTTGGGGATTCATGAAGGAAGAACTGTTCCCTTAAAGTCAGGCTCATTGATTTTGCTTAGGGCAGTGTTGCCAACTATGTCAGGAGAGATTCAGGTGGCACTTATTTTGAAGTCATAACTCTCATATTGAATTGTTAAAATATATATTGTGTTCTTCTTTTCCATAGATCCTCAATAGCTCAGATTGGCGAATTTCTGCGTATGAAGAGTGTTAATATCATCGATGGGACTTCTGGTCCTACAGCAACACTAGTTGAAGTTGCTGCAGCTCCAAATACTCCTCGGCATTGTGAACGTTGTGGCAAAATTTTTGCTTCCCTTGAAGAACTTCATTCACATTCACCTTGTAATTGCACGACAAATCATGAATCAGAGAACACTGTTGCAGACAGGAACACTGGAAATACGGCAGGCAGTGGTGGTAGCTTTGGTTGCGAGATCTGTGGTAAGCCATTCAAGAGAAAAGAGCATCTATTTCAACACAGGAAACTGCACACTGGTGAAAGGCCGTATGTATGTGTGTCATGCGGTAAGGCATTCAGTCGCAAAGAACATCTGGTCCGACATGCTGTATCACACACGGGACAGAAGATGCACGGTTGTGACCTATGTGGAAAAACTTTTAGTCGAAAGGACAATTTACACAAACATCGCAAAACTCATGGTATAGCTGGGCCATATATTTGTGAAACATGTGGTAAGTCTTTCGTTGTGAAACACTATTACCTGATGCATCGAGGAAGTCATGCCACTCCTGGCTCGTCCATGGCAAACAGCGATGGAACTGGTGAAGGTAATGGTGGCACTGTAACAGCTGAAAATCCCCTCCCATACAAATGTGACATTTGCAATAAGGGATTTGCAATGAAGCAGTATCTTATTACACACAAACAGAGACATCGAAATAAGAACCAGCAGCAGTTACAGGGTGGGCAGGCTGCAACAAATACACCAAATCTTGGACAGTCGCAGAGTAATCAAGTCAAAGTGGAGGATGTTGGTACTAGTGAAGCCCATGTGACTGGAGCTCTTAGTCACAATAATGTTCCACTGACAACAATTAACAACACTGCTCTTCTCACACCAAGCATCTTGCAACATGTGACAACACAACCAAATGCTGGGACTCCTGCTGGAAGTAACTCTGCTACGGCAGCCATGATTCAGGTGTCTTCTTCTGCTGCCACAGCCTACCTCTGTGCACCAACAACAGTAGCTGCTAATGAATTGCTCGAAACCTATAGGCGGTTGCATTCTGCATGATAGTGGGTAGTAAGGGTGGAGCTAACAGTGACTTATTGCTCCATTTCAGTGGAATTGGTTTCATATTTGTTGGTTTTCATAAAGATTCTCTTCTTACCCTGACAGTACTGCTGGACATGTATGGTAATATAACAGGCATTACAACTTCTTGGTAAGTAACACTACATTAGCAAAGCACTGAAGTTACTCTCTAACCTTTACAGTTGATTATTAGTTTGCTTTAACCCCTCAGGCATGCATTTAAACCTCTACTGGCTCTACATAGCCTCACAGGCTGGCAAGGACATACTTGGGATACCGGCTTGAGGGGTTAAAGAGCAGCAAGTACAAGAAGTAATATTACAGTTCATTTAACCTTGTATTGATTCTTCATTTTCCACAAGTGCAAGAGCCAGTACTTTTTTATTGCCAGGTTGTCACTTATGGAAACAATTGAATCACAACAAATATGTCTGGTTTAATTCACTGTACCTCCTTTTGGCAAGGTATGAAAGAGAGGACTTGACTTTATAAAGTTCAGACAAACTTACACAATAGTTATATGTACCTAGAAAGCAATTTTTTTCTTAATGTATACATAACTGAAGAGTGGTAAAATTGAAATTGTAGTAACCAGGATTTTTTTAAAGAATGGACAATGAACGGATTTATATATTTTTTTAATTTACAGTGTTACATATGTATTATTTGATATGCAACGGATTTGCAGATGGTTGTAAAGGCTTTAAAAAATGTTTGGAATCACGTCATCATGATATGGCTACTGCAGTATTGCACAGATGGATATGATGACAAATTTATACAAAATTTTGTTGTAATACCTGAAGGAAAGAACTAACTTTGAAGACCTAGGCATAGATGGAAGGATAAAACTAAAATATATCGTAAATGGTGTGGGTGGGTATATAGGTGGATTCATCTGACTCAGGGTAGGATTCAGTATCAGCCTGTTGTGAATGCAATAATAAACTTTCAGATTCTGTAAAAGGTGAAAATTTCTTGAGTGAGCTGTTAGATAGACTCCAGTTCATGTTCTCATACATCTGTTTAAGCCCATAAGATTTCATGTCATGCTTGGTCAGAATAGTTCTACGTGAGCCAAAATACAATTCTGATTTATGTTGAAGTACCGTAATTAATAGCACCATTATCATAGTTCTGATCTTTATATCATAGCATTAAAACACATAGCCTTTGTGTGTGTTCATGTGTTCATTCATTAACAGGAAAAAGCTTATTATGAATTATGACAGTGACTAGCACCATGTCTGTCTGAATCTTCAATCACTAGGCAGTAAGAATGGAGAAATGTTTGCATTTTGATTTTTGTGTGATTAATGTACTAGCCTGGTATTCAAAAGGTCATTGGTTCAGCTCCACCTACCTCCACTGATTTTCAAGTAAAATACATGTATGTATTATATATATAAATCGCTCGGTAAGTTACAACCAAACGCCAGAAAATTGGAGCGGAGCCAACTTTCAAAATACTGTGTATATAAATATACCTCAGATAATAGATAATTCGCAACATAATATTGGTGTAATGCATTTCAACCAGTGCCATGGACCTTTAAGAGCAGAGTTTTCAAACTTTTTGCATGACACCCACCAAAAAATACACATTTTTCACCTTGACCCATAGCAAGAAGGTGGAATTTTGTGTGCGCGCGCATGCATTTTTATATAAACACACACACATTCAGTTAGTGACATTTAGATTTTTCAAGGCTACAGTTTATTAACTAATAAAAATACTCAGAAATATTAAACAAAAAAATTATCCACATATGTTGGAAATTTGTTATTGTAAAATTCCCAACTATAGATGTCCAACTGAAACTCGGTTTCATTCCACACACCGTTCAGCATCTCTGGTGTGACCATAGTAGTGGTTGTGGTGATCGATGTTAAAAATAAAAGAGTGCCGTCAAATTGGGTGACTTCGAGGCCAAGAGATGAGGCCTTCTTGATCAGGGAATCTCATGTCAAGCACATCATGAACAATATTACCATAGTGGAGAGGAGCATTGTCATGTTGAATATTTTTAACTCTTCATGTCTCCATTTGCAGGAATACATAGTTGTGAAGTATACTGAGGTATGTGCTACCATTAACAGTGGCCTTTGTGGAAAAGAGGAGTCTTATAACCAGGGCCCGGATTTGGATGACCTGAAAATATTTAAAGAATGGCCTATAAAATGACCGAACAAAAACCAGAAAAATGACCTAAAATATGACCCAAAAATGTAATATGCGGGGCCCGGATTTTGATGACCTGAAAATATTAAAAAAATGACCTATAAAATGACCAAAAAAATCCAGAAAAATGACCTAAAGGAGAAAAGAAAGAACACTTCGCTTCCATATTATTCACATTTCAGAAAACATGTGAAGAAAAATTCCCTAAAATGGCCAAAAATGACAAGAAATACCCTTAAAAGTCCAAAAAATTACCTTAAACCTAAAAATGACAAAACATTACCTATAAAATTTACATTTCTGTAACCAGCAGCTCATATCCGAGATTTATATATTTAAGAGCATTGCATAGGATAAAAGGAAAAAAAGATGACATGTCATCAAAATCAGTGCCCTGCTTATAACTGTTATATGAGTATAGTAGGCTGCATTAAACATTTCTATTTTCTAAGTCATGAACATGCAGAATAGCATCTCTGTGATTCTTAGTTACCCATATGTTGCAGTTAAAGTAAGTAAAAAGTAAAGCTACCCCTATGCATGTTTGTTACATTGCTGGCATGACAATTAGTTCATCAGTGAAAATATTGATTGAAGGTAATCTGTGTCCTTTGCTAGTCAGTCCAGAACAAAAGTAGCAAAATTTGTTTCCTGAGGGAGCCACAGTTTGTATGCTTACAAATCTGACCATTTAGGCAAAACTATGGGTGCACGTGGTAGTGTAGCAACCTTCCGGCTTGTAGCATAGTGCCTCAACCACTACGCTACCACGTGCGCCAGTTAGTAAAATGTAGCTTCATAAAATCAAGGAGTCACTAACTGGACCCCTGTGGCTGTGTACCTACGGTATATAAATGCACACACCCAGACTCCTTCACATGCATACACACAAGGAATGAATGAGAAATGATAGTAACATAATATGGTAGGCTCTGAGGGGGAAATAAATACCATGAACACATAGATAGTGGTTGATTAAAGCTGTTTATTTACTTCATGCAACAAATGTACCTGCCTGTTGTTGAATATGTGGTGTGACCATTCTGCCCTATATCATGTTGGCAACAAAGATCATACGTCTAACATACAGGTTATTTCAAATTGCAGTAGTAATAACACATTCTTGTTACATAGCAGTGGGAATTCTTTCCGAATCCTGATCCAAAATGATAAATTTGATGTCTTGTGATCGTTTTTTTTTTCTGTGTATAGAAAATTAAGTTACAACTGTTCATTTCCTCCTCCTGGTACCATGGTCAATTGCAAAATTAATTCAAGAATTTTAAAAGCAAAAGGATTTATTGTGCAGACACTTTTCTTAGTAATTTCACATCTCTCATCTGGAAAGCAGTCACTGAATATTTCAAAATAATATGAAGTATTTGTATGTAAGATTTTATTTCAAGCACTTCTTGTTAATATCAGTTTCCTCAGAATGCTGCAGTGATGATCGGGGCATATATTAGCTCTGCTAGTTTTACATTGTGCTGTCATAACTTTATTTTTTTTTTTTTTATCTTTGAATATTTCATCATGATATACATAGTTTTTACTCTCATAAACAGGTATCCCTCAGTTTACAAAGGTAATTTGTTCTGTGAAAACTGTACAGTAAAATTCATAAATCAAAAATTATATTCGCTTTACTTTCATGTAGAAATCACTGACTCAGCCATAGTTCCCAGAAAATTGCCCAAATATTTTTAACATGTTTAATTAGTAAATAAACATTAAAGTAAGGACTAATATAATAATCTTGTTGCAAATAAAACTGTATTATTTTATTGACACTTATTTCCACAGAGCTGATGCAGTTCATCTTGTAGCCGAGCTTATTGCTGTCCTCAGTTCCTTTGGCATATCAGCACCTCTTACAACCATTTTAACTTATTTTGGAGTCATGATGGATATAAATAACATATATTTATGGATAAAATTTGAGCACCAAGAGCACAGCTGATTCTTTACAGTCACAACCATGGATCAATAGCAATGTGTGCGGATATACTAGGAAGGTGGGATATCTGATTCTCCCCACATGTTACGTTATGTATTTCTCTGCTCGTGTTAAAAAAGGGAATAAAAACTTTTACAGACAGGTTATTCGTTATAGAAGAAATGAAATTTGTTAAGTGAAAAACAAATATGAATTAACATGCATTGTTGTAGCAAAAATTTGCATATTGAGTCTTCATAAAATGAGGGACATGTGTACATGATATGAGAAAGTACTGTGATCATGAAACCCTAGATCTGTCGCATCACTAATTATATGACCAGTTGCAAGAGCATGCCAAGAGTTCAATAATGAAAAAAAGTCTTCACCATATGTTGCCCCAAGTTGTAACAGAATCCCATCTATCTTGCAGAACAACGGTGATAACAGGGAAGTGATACTTCTGGGTGATATCCCCTATATAAGCAGGCAGAAAATCTCCACTGAAGTGAATCAAGTACCCCTAAGACCAGTGTTGTGGGTGCAAATGATGGACCGTGTCTTGGACGCTCATGCACACAGACATTTGCAGTCCAATGTAGTTCCCTCACCTGAAGTATTATCTGTTGATAATTCAACCTAATATGGGTCTTGATATGATCAGCCTTGTATTTAAGAAAAAACAAACTTGTGAGAGTTGAGGTGTTGGTAGTATCCCATGTTGGTTGGAATGTCCCTGATCCTCTGGTTGTGAGATTCACCTCACAGTTGGTAGCTAATGATGCACTATTGAGGACATCCATAATATTTGGTGGAGTAACCTCCTCTCTCCTTACCCAAGACTCCAGGTGCCTAAGTGTCAGGGCATGCTTCATATATTGTCTTAGTAATGGATAATTTATCCCTTAGTTCAGTTAATACCCGATGCCTTGCACATGGACGCTTCATGAAGAGCAGGTCTTCACACTCATCTAGGGTAATGGGTAGGGATAAGTGACTATCGGGTGGTGTCGCACTGTCGTCTTCCATTCTGTGCTGCAGTGGTATTTTTTATCTTTTTCTAAATAATCCATAACTACAATGCTTAACATACCTTATCCCATACTTAACAAAATAAACTCAAACATTGTATATTTATATACAATATATATATAAAGAAATACTTGGAAAAAAAAAGTATGTGTGTGTGTGTGTAGCTTTTTAGAAGCAGAACCGTTGGACAGACTTTATTTATACACTGATATATTGGGTTTTTGGACTTTAGCCATCGTCCTGGTTTTTAAGATAACTAATAAAAACACGACGTTTCAGAAACTGGATCTGTTTCCGTCCTCAGGTGAAGGAAAACACCTATTCTATTGGGTCTGTTAGAGAGAGCTAGCCTCAATCACTGTTTCTATTAGTTATCTTAAAAACCAGGACGATGGCTAAAGTCCAAAAACCCAATATATCAGTGTGTTATACACCATCGTCAGAATCCTATAGTAAAGACTTTATTTATATTCTGTGTTTAATATTTCATTATAGCTTCAAAAAAATAAGACCCTTCACAGGTACCTGAAAACACAAAATTGCAATTCTGATTAAATGTCAGTAATTTATGGAGACCATCTCCCCAAACGAAACTGTGTATATGGTATCTTGATCAAAATAGTGGTGTGCCTCATTACAGCCAAAATGTGCATATGAGAATGTATGCGGATTGTCTTTGCGCTATCTTTTTTCTTGTAATCTGAAATTAAATTTATTAGGATTCAGAAAGTGTCAGCTAAAATATACGAAATTTATTGTTCAACTGTTGTCAGAAAAATTGTCTGCTAAATTAGAGCTTTTTCAAACAGAAAAATGTTCATTCTGGTTATTACTGATGTTTTCTGATGGCCGCACGATAGCTCAAGCGGTTAGTCGCTGGTTTCCCACCACAGCAGCCTGGGTTCAATCCCGGCTCTGGTCAAGTGGGATTTGTGGTGGACAAAGTGGCGGTGGGGCAGGTTTTCTCAAAGTACTTTGGTTCCCCCTGCCAATCTTCACTCCATGAAATTCTCTATCATCATAATCACCCATGGCAGGTACAGTAGGCCAATCAGTGGCCACCGTGCTGAGTGGACCCAGCTGGATTCCACCTCCCACTAAGCAAATTAAAATTTTTTTTTGCTGATGTTTTGGTGTGGTAAAGTAAATGTTTGTCATCAGTAATATCTCTGAACAAAATCTTTGAAGATATTCAGGAGCTATACCTCCACTCCCCATATGTCCCCATGGCATAGTTCTTACTTACATAATTAATTACTGGAATCATTTTACATTTTTGCCAGTTATTCAGAGGTCTTCATCTAATAAAATTAATGATTTTATTCCTACCTTCAGTACTTCCATAATACTGGGGGAATATTCTTTGGTGCCAAAGTTTCACAGTGGATGAAACAGTGATAACAAATAGCAGAATTATCAATTGCCTGCATAATCTTTTAACTCTCCACAGTGTCTTCCTGTTGTAATTGCAGCACTCTCACTCCTCTACACTTACCTCAATTCAGTTCTCCAGCTGTGCACTCTTCCAGTGCTGTGCATATAAGTAGTTCAGTTATGTTGGAACTAAATGTAAGCAGCACACATCTCACATAAACTGAAAGTGTTATGCAGTATGAAAATATCAAGCTCTCATCAGTTTGGAAGAATGTTTCCAGTAATTATATGTACCATTTTCTCTTTTGCCATATGATATACAGCTTGATAGGATGACAACAGGGCTTTATCATCAGTAACAGAAAGGCAAAGAAATTTCTCCAACTTAAAATCTTGTTTCTTTTTTTTTTGAGAATATTTTACAGTATCAATAAGCTCAGCATGCTTCTTTCTGAAGGCATTTTTAATTTTGTAATTTTAAGCTTGTATTTCATTACAAATAATATATTGAGGCTTAGCATTTGTATTTTTGAAATTTGATGAAATGTTATTTCAAGTAACTCTCTTTGAACGGCCTTAACACACTTTTCTTTTCCTGGAATGTGACTGAGACAGAGTTGAACTCAAGGCGATATTCTTTCTAGAATTCAGCATTCTTAATACTTGGCAATCACAGACTCACACTTAAATCTGAATTTTCATTTGTATGACATATTTTTCACTTTGTTGGCTTTCTTTTAGTAACAGAGAAAGTTGATTTGAGGAATAATTTAAACTTTCAAGAATGTTATTACATGCGCACACACACACAGTGAGTATTAAACACTGAATGGATGCATCGCACAGTTGACAGGCAGTACTGTCATTCTTCCCATTAGGAAAATTCAATTAAATATTTGGTTATAAACAATAGCAATTTGTTTTCTTATTGTTCAGTAAATTTGATTATAAAAACCTTTTTATTCATAAATATGTATAATATATTTGTATAAAACTATTTTAAAGAAATAAAATTTTACTGCCCGTAACATTTTTATGGAGTTCAGCAGTCTCGTCTCTGATTTATTTGGCGGCCTGTCCCCCTTGAATCGTGTGCATCTTACACAACTGCTAACAGGATCCTGCTGATAGGCAGTCATGGTGTAATACTTTATGCCTAACTGTAACATTATATGGCATGCAATGACAGATGATTTACAGACAAATTTTGTGAACTGTACTATTTAAAAGTACTAGTCATTAAAATTGCAATTTCAGTTTTATTTAAAATAATATGTATATATGTGAACTATATGTTTTGACATTCATCATTCAGGTTCATAGTTGTAACATGTAGTTCATGTATATATTTGGAATGTTATTGTGAAAAATATAAGTTTATCATTATTGTTTTCAAATAGTAACACTTTATGTTACGTGCGAGAGAAGTATATTATACTTTCAATTGTCCTTACAAGGTGTACAAGTAATAAGAAAAACAAGTTCTGGATGTGAACAGGAGACCATACTCGTAGGTATTGTTGAAAATGAAAATTAACTTTTATGTGAAACATTCTAACTCTGATAAATATTTAAGGATTTTTACTGAAGATAAATGCAGAAACACGTGTAGATCTTCATGCAAAGAGGTCGCTAAAATTGTCCAGTTTAAATGTAAAGTGAGCAGTTCTTTCAAAGTTCTCCAAACTCAGATTTCAAGAAAATGTGTTCAGTGGATTTAAAGTTGTTTCATGGCTACAGACGGATGTATTGAGCAAATATAATAGGTGCTCAGGTTGCAAATACAGCTAAAAGATGAATGAATAAGCCATGAATTGCATATTCCATGTACAGATCACAGGAGTATACCATATAATTTAACTGCGAAGTTCAGTGTACCTCAGTAGGATGCTGTACCACAGAATTATGCAATTCAGATTTATACAGTAAATTCAAAGTTATTTGGCATGTCTGGATTACTGGGTGTGCCAGTTAATGGCTGCTGATTGCATGTGAAAAACTCTTGAGTCAAAACACATTCTTGCTTTCGTTCTTGCATGGATGTCTCTGTAACCAACAAGGTTGTTTGCAGATGAAAATTTTCAGATACACTGCAGTGCAATCACATATTCAACTAGCCTGTACTGTAATGGCACCTACACGAGGGAAGACAATGGGCAGTACAGATAATGATAGCAGGGAGGCCATGTAGTGGGTGAACATATGTTTAACTAAGTAACTTTACAAAAATGGCAAATTTTCTTTGAAATATTTGCCATTTGCATGAGAATTCTGGATGCTTGGATACTAGAAATTTTGGAGTTCACTGAATTTTCTATTTCTCCACTGAAATGTAAAATTAAAATGTTAGTGATTATTTATAAAAAGTGCACTAATGTTCATCTATATTAACTGATTTTACATGAGCTTCAACCCAGTGACAGTTTGAAAAACACTTTTAATATTACATTATTTTGGAATGCCATGGTAATAGTAAATTTTCTGCAGTTCAGTGAATGAAAGTAACTGATTGCTTCCACAAGATAGTAACATGTCAGTCAGAATTTGAATGGCGTTAAAAAGTTGTGTTCAAATTGATAATGCATCTTGTCTCTTCATTGAAAATTATTTTAATATACGATAGTGGATCCTTACGTGTAACTTAAATACTGAATCTTTACTGTGTCAGTGAAATACATGCTTCCCATATTACTGTACAGTTACATGGAAGTATAACTAAGAATGACATTAAACAGCACTCTACCAATTGTGAAAATTGATACTGTATTTATATGAATAATCAGCTCTGAACATTGGTCACACCCTGGTTTTGTTACCAGGGATGGGGGTGGTTGCCTAATCTCTCCCCTAAAGGAAAGAAAAATAAAAACTTGCTACAGAGTGTGATGCTAATGACTTAGCTATGTGCCATCAGGCATACTGTTTGGATGTGGGAAATTTAATCAAATCGTTAAAACACTGACTAAAAAATTGGAAATGCTTGGAAAATAATGTAAGGCTGTTGGCTCAGTTTTATGTAACATCTGCATGATTTGAACTACTTGCCAGATTCTCTGCAGAAATGATTACAGATATTGTAATACATATCCTGCATGTGGATTTCATAAGTATGTTTCAGATGTGGAATTTTAAAAAATTCACATGTGATTCCCAACTGTCCATCAGGACAGAGTTTGGTAATACCATCTTCACATGGCCTTTGTTTGATGTAGACCACAACTCACTATGCAGAAACAGAACCTGGAGGTTCCATATTACTAATACTGAAGCTGCCTTTGAACACGATTTCTTCCAAATCTATTTCCAATCTTCTCACAATCTGTTTCCCAAAAATTGGGTGTCTAAATTTGATAACAAGCACTGCCTTAATTGGTCTTGTTTTAAATTCATTGTGAAGCTCATATTTGTTTCTATATTTGTTGTCAGGTATTTAAAATTTGCAGACTTTTTGAATAATATATTTCTTACACAATGACTTAATTGCAGATTCTGTGGTCGTGGTGCAAGGGCCAAGAAGGCCCACCCCTTATACATTCATAATTGCAGATTCGGTTTCATCACACATTTATATATTTAACAGTATTTATATTTACTTGTGGGTCACTTTATTTTATAACCTGTAAATTAATTGCTGTGTTATAGTATTTAGATTTGCATCTAACAAATTAATCATTGACAAAAAAAATGTTGACCATACCTTGTAATAAACATTTTGTCATTACCATACCTCTTTTGTGCAAGTAAATAAAATATTCTTTTTAGCACCAAAGATTCTCTATGAACCAAGTTCCTTTTAACAAGGTTTTACTATATATTCTAAAATAATATATATATATGAATTGTTCTGTAAATGACGGTGAGAAATTAGTGACAAATGACAACATACGTAACAGTTTATTTAGTCATATAGCTTCATAATACTGTTGTAAACTAAAGTTGCAATACAAATGTATTTTAGTATTTGAAACTAAATCCTTGACAGGTACATCTGTGCTGAATTTTTATGTTACTCTTTACTGCATAGGCTTTTGGGGTTTTATTTCTTGTACATGTGATACTGATGAAAATTTCAAGATGTTTAACTGTATTTTAAAAGTTGGCACCAGTGTATGAGCTAGGGTAGATCATGAGTAATATGACCAGCATGTGGCTATGGAACCTAGTAAATGTTCTTATTACTGTGCTGAGGCAAAAAAAAAGTAGAGATACATTTTTAGTATGCTGAAGGGGTTTTGCTTTTACAGATATTGTACTGTTCTGTTTTCTGTTTCCCACTTAATCATGTCATATGAATTTCAGAACTTTGTGCCAAGTGGTTATGTGTATTGGTCATCATAGCATTTTAAGTTGTTACCTAAGGAGATTGAGGACTGTAAGAAACTGAGGGTAACTAATCATCTAGCCACTTCCTGAACCAGTGAGCTACTGAATGTGAACTAAATGTACTCTGTGGCATTCAGTTGTAGTATATGATACATTGGGTTCTCACTTTATGTGATAGTAAAACAAAACACTGAAGTTAATGCACAGCATTAGTGGGAAGGAGAGAGATGGGACAACATTATTCGAATTGAAACAAAAACTGGTAGAGGTGGAAGATTCCCAGTTGTTATATTGGGTACATATCTGGTTGCTATTTAAATTAAGTTTGTTATTTACACTAATGGATCTCTGGGCAAGGTGAATCAGCAGAATTCACTGTTTACATTAATGCCTTAGGCCATTTTAATAATGTTAAGGGGGAGGGAATAAGAAATTAAATAAAATGGCATATAACATGTAATCATATGCACAATTTAAGATTTGCAATGCAATGTAATGTTGACCTATATTTAACATACCAAAATAATTGTTTTGTGGGCTATTTTTCAATAATGTTTTTTATCTAAATTATATAGCATCAAATGTTAGGATGCATGATGAATGGAAAAGGATTTGGAAGGAAGTGGTCATGACCTAATCAGCATATTATTCTGGCATTTGCCTCTAGGACTGAGGAGCAGCGTGAAAACCATCAGAAAGGATAGTGTTCTGCCTGAGGTTTCTGTTGAGCGCCTCTAGGATGTAAGTTAGGGCATTACTACTAGATCAACCTGGTCAATTCAAAATAAAATGTACAAAAGGCATTTATATATATGGTTTCAGAGTAGCAGGATGTAGTGAATTTAATTGATGGAACAGTTAAAATATTCTATTTCACATATGTTTCATCTCTCCACACATTTAATATTCAAAACCACATGTTCAGTTTCTCCACACATTTAATGCTCTAAACCACATAACAGAATTTGATGAAATGTGGCATGGGAGGAGTGTACACTAAAAGTTGGTTGGTTGGTTTCCAATGGCTGCATTTGGGATCATTTAACCCATTTTGCTTCATGCTTCCCAATAGAGAGCACTCAAGTTCTTGCTTTGTTGCATCTTGAAGAAGTTTGCACTTTTCTTTTGGGAAGCTTTGCCAGGTTTGCTGCTCATTTTGCACTACCCAGGGGACACATATGACTCCATTTTATATCAAGTTCAGATAGAAGTGTATCATAATTCTCAAGAACTCGTTTAACATGAAAAAAGCAGAAGTATGTACCTGATTATGTGAGATTCAAGGTTCTCACTGAAGTGCATATGAAGAATATGGCCTTTTAGGATGTAGTTTGAATGTAGGCACCAATATTTTGGAACAAAATGCTGCTTCTGTCTTCAGAGTATAAGAAGAAGGCAGCTGTTTCCTCTGAAATGATAACTGGTCTACCAAATCTCATGGTGGTAGGCCACGCCATAGCTCAAGCGGTTAGTTGCTGGCTTCCTACCACGGCGGCCTGGGTTCGATCCTGGGTCTGGTCAAATGGGATTTGTGGTGGACAAAGTGGCGCTAGGGCAGGTTTTTTCCGAGTACTTCGGTTCCCCTGTCAATCTTCATTCCACCAATTGCTCTACAGTCACCCTCACCTATCCTCTGGGGCTAGTACAATAGGCCAGAAGTGGCCGCAGTACGAGGGACTTAGTCCCACCCCACCATTAAAAAAAAGTATTGGAAAATGTATGCGTCCAAATTAGGATATGCTATTCATTTTATTTTGAATTTGTAGAGAAGTACTCATAAAAGCAGTGCTGCCTAAAGGGGACTGGGTTAGCAGACTTGTGTGCAGATATAAAAGAGAGAAACCTAACCTACAGTAACTTGTGTATCTGAAGGCAAGAGATTATAATGGAAGGTGCAGTGCGTACAATCAAGTGCGCGCCGCGGCTGCAATTTGCCGTGAGTCATACCACCGCAGAACGGATGCAGTCGCAGGGAGTAGTTGCAACTCCTCCCCGCGACTGCATCCGTTCTGCGGTGGTATGACTCACGGCAAATTGCAGCCGCGGCGCGCACTGTATTACCATCAGCACCCACTTGTGTTCATGGAGACCATTTGTTTCAAAAAGCATATTAATAAATTCATGGCTAAGAAACAGTCTGAGATTCAGAATCAACCCTGGAAATAAGTTATGGTACAGCTGCATGCAGCAAAGAAGATGAGTACATTATCAGTAAGTCTTCGTACAAACTCTCTCTTTGAAACACACCTCATGCAATTGTAATATGGAATATTTTTCTTTCCTTATTTCATGATTTCAGCTTGCACCTTTCTAGTTTCCGAGCCTTATTTTTCCTTGTACAGTTCAAAATCGTCCCTCCTTCTCCTCCTGTAGACATTGTTGCTCACAGTTTACTTGGAGAATTTGGCCCTTTAAAATACTATTAGTCCTCAGATGATTACCTTCAGGAACCACTATCATATAAATTTTAGATCAGTTTATTCTCAGTAACAATCTGGAGCTCTGTAAAAGTAGTTAATAATGTGTTATAAATAAGATTTCCTATTGATCACATTAAATAACACTGATCTTATCCACAGTGACCAACCAGTCTGCTTAATAAAGCAATACAGAAGGGAAACTGACCAAAAAGATCTTCAAATTCCGAATGAGAAGTTTCATTAGAACTGCATAAAAATTTGTCACGTTACCTTCGGTACATATATTGTCACGATTTATGTGTGACTATAGATGGGGTATGGATTGGATATTGGATTTATTGACCAACTGTATACACCACTGAACTATACTTTACAATCACTGATACACATAGACTAGTGTCATTAATCTGTTACAGTCCCCACTAACATTTCCTTGCAGCAGATTTAACACAGTGGAGATCCTTCACCTTCCCATGCTCAGGTACTCTTGTCACAGCTACCCATGCAGAACGCTTCTCAACTGACAACTCAGCTAATTGGTTCTCAGGCTGGTGGCCACTTCAAAACAACCTCCTAGTGTTATCTTCACAGGCTGACTTTCAACTGACCCACTTCACTTCACTCAACTGAACTGCTGAAAACTCTACTTCAGAACTCGACTGACCGTGCTTATAACATTTCAGCATGAACCACATAGAAAACACCGTTTCCATTGTTATAGTCCAACAATACCTTGATCTTTGCTGCAGGACCCCATTTACCAAGCAGTTGCCCAGCAATATGCTGGGTATGTTGACATGTTTACTTGCCGTTTCCAAGCAACGTATATTCCTTCTTACAATAGTTGCATAGCAACAGCTGTACACGCTACAATATGATAATTCACAGTAGTCTTGTGAAATCAAAGTGACTTACCTAAGTATCTGTAAATTTAATGTTGAAGTCTGATGTTTTTCTTCCTTATTTTGTGTCAAAATCATCTTCCCATTCAATGATACATAATATTTAGAGTTGAAAAACGTTAAACTAAGAAACAATACCCAATTTCTATGCACCAACAAGTTAGTTTACACTCTTCAGTTTCTGTATCAGTATTTGTGTCTTACTCTTCAGTCATCAGATTTTGTCATATATGTAGTAATTCCCCTTCCATGGCCAGATTCTCGTTTCATACGTCAGCTCACTTACATTCTGTGTTGCATAATACTTCAGAAATACAATTTTTCATCAAAACTGTTAATATCACTAGAGACAATAGATGAAATGTGTCAAAACACTGGCCCTCTAAGTTTGTCAGAATATTTTGGGGTGACTTGAGGACAAGGTTTGGACTAGAGTGAACTTGAGGATCTGATTTGGCCCTGAATTGTAAGGGAAGGGAATATTGCAAGAAATGAAGCAGTGGCATACAGCTCACCAGAATACCAGAGTGTTTTGACTTGTCCTATGTCATGTATAATGATCCATGGATGTGAAGTGAATAAATAAATACACTGGAAGGAAAATAATGAGTAAAACTGGTCATATACGAATGAATACAGAATGATAAAATATCTGCATTAATTCCCTTGAATGGCCTTTATATAAAGAATTATTTGTTTCCCTTTACAATCATCTGCCATTGAGAAAGTCTTTATTACTTGTTCAGTTTGCAGACAGATTTGTGCCTTAAGTTTACTGAGTGAATTTAGGAGTAATACATTTACATTTTACCAGAACACTCAGAGGATATGGATGTTTATTATTTGTTTCCAGACCTGAACTCACATGTTCCATATGCAGTTTCTTCAAAGCAAAAATGAAACCATTTGGCCGAAACATTAAAACATATTTTTAAATTTGTATGCAAGTGGATTTCATATATAAAAATATTTTAAGTTATAACAATAATGGAATGTTTTGATAGTACTCTTAGTTACTAAAATTGTGCTATTGTTGCATATCTAATCATGTAAATGGATTGCTCTCCCAAATGTATTCGAGCCCTAGTCTATATTTTTGTTGAAACTTCTCTCATTCTCCTCCTCAAATTAGGAGAATCTTTTCTATATATATGAGCCCATATAACAACTGTGCATATCAGAATATCTGTGTCTAATTATTATATCACTATTTCACGGGATGCTGCTGCATGTGGTTATCCAAGTAAAAATTAACTGCTAAATGTAATTCAGCAGTAGTGATACCCACATTTAAAATGACTAGCAATGAGAAAACTTTCTGAAATATATAAAGTATTACTTTTCTTCATCTGAATCTGAATCTGCTCCATAGCATGAGTTCTAGATATATATTTTGTAAAGTATTTCATTTTCATATTATTGTTCACTTACCATCATTTGTAATGCCCAAAATCATTGGTATTTAATGCAGCACATGTGGGAATCACTAATAAATCTGTACCATTGCTTGTGTATTCATTTAGAGTTTTAATGTGTGTTGTATCGATTTAAAAAGGCTGAACAGAAAGTTGCTTGTATTTAATTGACAAATACTTCTGCTTGATTAATTGTGAAAACCTAGGATTTTAATTGGAAGCTTTTAGGGCTTTGTTTACATGTCTGGCAGAGAAAAATAAGTGGTTTAGGGAGAAACATACTACTAATACTGTGATAATTATGAATATGGAGGGAGATGTTTAAAGGAAGTCATTTTAAATGGAAATGAACTATCTTAGAAGGCATGAATAGTTTTAAAATTAAAATTAAAATTACTAAGTGCCTCATCAACATAAAACACCACTGCCGAAACCTCCCAAGACACAGAAGTTGCTAACAACAGACCACAAAATGAATAGCCTGCGTTTTGTATAATGACATACCATTTTCTTATCATCTTGGTATTAACCATTTGTATGAAGGTTCATGGTTTTAATTTTGTAAATGTATCTCTTATTACCATTTATGTGTCTCATGTGAAATTGTTTATGTCATTGTTCTTCTGGTAGTATTTAAAAGTTTAACTAATTTGCTGTAATATAAAATGAAGCATTATTTTTCACTTCAAACATACTGTTTATAAGAGTTGCCATTTTACTTGGCTCAAATAGCCAAACTCCCATACAGCATTAACAGAAATGATTATTTCTGAGCTTGAATGGTAACACACTCAGCAGACAGATCACACAAGTTGTTGTGGAATTGCTTAGTAGAGAAAGAGTACTTTAGAAAGTAATGCCAACATTTTTTGTGTGTCCATAAGGCCTCAACCGCTGGATGTCCTATATTTCTCAAGTATAAGAAATGCTGCCTTTTCAGCTATTAAACATGGGAGCAATGTAATATTAACTGTATGGTAAATTTTCTTTAATGATATATTTTCAAAGTTTGTGTTTGTTTATTCAGAATACAGACGTGGCTTACGCTTTTATTTTCTGACAAGTTAACATTGTGGTATAGAATATATGTGCAAAGTCAAAGATACTTTTTTTCAAATTTAACTTTCATCACTTTCATCTGTAAACAGGAAAAAATCTGAAGAAGGGTTTTATTAGTATGTCTGCAAAGGGTTGCCAGTGATAAATTATAATTTATTATTCAGACCCCAGGTGTGTTTGTTGGTATGTTTGTAAAGGGTTCCAATATTATAGTGATAAATTATATGCACTTTAGAACCTATATACTTTTTTAGATTTACATACCACTCAGGAATTATTGTGTTATGTAATTTATAGTGTTTACATATTGGTAGATAAACTGTTGTTTACCAACCAGTAAAGAATGGTCATTACAACAGTTACTTGTAACAACTGTTTATAAGTAATTCCCACTCATATCAGAATTTCAGGAGTATGGGTAAATTGCATTTCCTTATGGAATCCATATTGTAAGATTTTAGGTTGTCATAGCAGTGAAGATTTGTGTTGTGGGATATGGCACTTGAGTACCATTGTTTTTGAGCAACATGCTGCTTCTATCTTCAAGGCTGAATTTGGGTTCAGTGTTCAGTCCTGAAGATAGAGATGTCATGTTCCTCAAAACCATTGGTACCCACCTACCATATATGACACAGTGTCATGAGCCAGATGACAGTATGTGTAATTCATGTAGATCTATTCAGAGAAGGACCCCACAGGCTAATAGATTTTCAATCTTTGGGTGTGGTTCAAAACAACTTGGTAAGAAACCATTTTATGCAGACAAGTTAAGACATCGAAGTATCTGTTACACCTAGATAAAAAAACTCAAAACTGGGGGAGGGGGAGAAGAACTGCAATACAAGATGTGGAAATTTGAGATGAGTTACTGATATAAATTGTCAAGCACTTTTATCATCTTTATTATTCACCTTTACATAAGAGAAGTGTGCTGCCATTATAATAAAATGAAATCATTCTACTGCCTTCAGAAATGTTTGTGTGTTTATATTGTGTGAATGCAGCAAGGAGTAGTGTTTCAGTTTGTATATATTACTGAGAGTAAGAATATAGTCTTTTGTATTTGTAACACATTATTTTTAGTCTTGTATCCACTTAGTATTGAATTAGGAGATATTACTAGATGACAGGTTTACTCAGAAAATACACCATATAATAATCCCTGAAATTAAAAAGGGAATAAAGTTAGATGTTTAATTCTTCTGCCATTAGATATAACAGACTAGTCATAATATATATTTTTACTTTGGTTTGTTTACAGGTTGGAGGTTGCATTTACATCTGTACTTTCAAAATTGGTAACTGTAGGGTAGTCCTAGATTCATTTACATCAGTGAGAGCAGGAATTTTGATTTGCCTCATATATTATCCCTTGTTCCTGGGTGGTGTACTTAATGAAGATGGTTACTTCCCCTTTTCAGGATTTATACTCATAGTGGATAAATACCCTATCGTGATTGCCATGCAAGCCAGTAATACACGTATAGTGGTACCATCTTTAAATGTATTTGGAATGTACATCCCTCTGAAGGTAGAAAAATTATATAAAAATTTTTTAATATAATTAGCCTTTAAATGGTTACCAGGTTAGATCCTATGTTATATAATGATGTATGTCATCTACAGAGGTTATTTAGCATTAACAAGAGGGGGTTTATGCATAGTGAATAGGAAAGAATTGATGAGTTAGTACTCGTGGGCGGTATTAAACTGCTGTTGTTTTTCACCTTCACAGAGAGATTGATAAAACCCATGAAACTCTTCAAGGTAGCTAGTTATAGCCCTGGGATGAAACTGAAACCTGGTACCTCAAAATATGAATTGCATGCTGTACTGCTTCAGCTGACTTGTACATTGACAAACAAAGTCCATTAATGTGAATTTGTATTTGACATAGGTAAAATGGTAAAGTTGTTTCTGTACTTAACTAATTAAGCCGTACTCCATGAAGGCGTGTGGGGGAGTGGATGTATAGACCCACATTTTCTTGACCTCGGCACTAGTTGGAGGTGAGTTGTCAGTTTCACACCCCATCCACTTTATCCCCAGGGAAAGAGCCCCTGGTACCCCTTGGATAGGAGGTTGGGTGGGCCCCAGAGCCAGTCTGGATGACGTGAAGAAGTGAGAAATCTTGACCCCCTTGGATTTGACATAGTCAAATCTTAAAAATGATACCATATTACTGTGAATATAAGATGCATGTTTTGTACATTTTTCCCCTTAAAAATGGAGATACATCCTACATTTGAGGAATATGCACCTTTCTGTTTTTCCTAACTCATACGTTCAAAAAGTGGATGTGTCTTATATTCATAGTAATACAGTTTTTGGCCTAATTGGGTGACTGAACTGTAGCGGTTTTGTCATATAGATGCTGCCAGTAGAACATCTCTTACAGTTTCAATGTTACATTATTTTAGTTTCAGAAAGAATTTTTTCTTTTTCTTCAGACATACTTTCTTTGCAGACTGTACTTATTTGTGTTAAACTCTGAAAGTAATGGTATGGATCTTAGGCCGCGCTATAGCTCAAGTGCTTAGTCGCTGGCTTCCCACTGCAGTGGCCCGGGTTCGATCCCGGGTCTGGTCAAGTGGGATTTGTGGTAGACAAAGTGGCGCTGGGGCGGGTATTCTCCGAGTACTTCGGTTTCCCCTGACAATCTTCATTCCACCAAATTATCCATCATCATACTCACCCAGGGCAGGCTACAATAGGCCAATCAGTGGCCGCTGTGCCAAATGGACCCAGTTGGACTCCATCCCCCACTAAGCAAATGGTATGGATACTTAGATGAACAGAAAATGGTATGCAGCTTAAAAACAAAGCACTGACAGTTTTAATTTTGCTACAATCTGGAACGTCAATTTTCTATGACCTCATTCATAGTGTGATTCTTTTTATAAAGTGGAAGAACAATATATGAAACGACTCATTTTCAAGATGAAAGTCCTAGACATGCACATTTCATCTAAGTTTGTATATGTGTCTGTGTGTGATTTCTGAAAATTGTTTCATTATATTTTATTGCTAGGAAATATCTAGTAATTGAAATGTTATAGTTTTTATTTAAATTAATCTTAATTTTTTTGTAATTTTACAGTTGTCAAAGGTCGAGATTTGTACGTAATATTTACTATATATATGATGTTATACTTTTCTAGAAAGAATTTTGCATAGGAACTGAACATCATAAATGCTGAAATACATTGTTGTTTATAAGAAATCTGAAATAGTAAGAATGTTGTGATATAAATTTCTGTAATATAGGTATCTTTCATTCTACCATTTAAGAGTTACTTAAAAAAAATGTGTATATAAGCTTTCACCTAGATGGTAGAGAACCAAAAGACTCAAAAATTTGAGAGACTGCAAACAAAATTAAGCAAAATTAGAATGATATACCCATAAGAGAAGTCGATAAGTGTCACCAGGGTTCACTGTAGATGCCAGATTTTGAAGTTTAAAAAATCACAGTATAACTACAGACATTTAAATTTGCTAAAGATGAAATTATTTCGAGCTGTTACACTGTATTTTATTTATAAACCACAGTTAAAATTAGCACTTACCAATTTCCAGAAGCTGTGGGTTTGTTTTTAAGTCTTCAAAGAACTTAGTTATCTTATTTTACAGATCATAGTCCAGGTACTAAAATGTATTTAATTTCAGTGGAATGCTGTGAAAATACTCTTTTAAAAGAACATAAATAAATATATACAGCTAGGACTTGATTCCCACATCTTGGAGGGAAACTGAATAGCCTAGTAAGCAAATGATAACAGAAATGGCATTTTATATGGACTTAATCCATTGTCTGCGATTTAAAATATAAAGGTGTAAAAGTTACTATGTCCTGTAAATTTGTCTCCCCCCCCCCCAGTCTATTTTAAGTATAATATTGAGAACGCTGGCATAGAACAGTCAGAAAAAGTGAAGATATATGGGAACAGCAACCAGTTCTCATTGGGAAGTAAAAATACTAAAACAAGCTACCATATTTTAAATCAGACAGTGAATAAAGTCCAAATAAAATATAGAAATACTAAGAACAATGATATACCATTTTAAATCAAATTTTTAGTTATAAAATTATTGCTCCATCGTGCTCACGACTGTTTATATTACCAGTTGTCAAAATTATTGCTGGCAATTATTTGATATATCATTTTACTACTTCATGTGGCATTTGTCTCCATACTTTAACTCCTCCTTATATGACAGAAGAAAGAATTTTGTTTGTGGCTGTCTTAATGTGAAGGGAACTGAGGAGTGTTTTATACCAGTCTAGGAGTTCTCAGATTATGGTACTCACACCAGACATGTTATGCATGTTTCTTTCAAGCAGCATATTGAAGCTTTAATTCTAACTTCCCAGTGGAATATTTTATATAAGACACCAAAGCAGTAACTTTTCTTTCTGACAGTGTGTTGTGATGATATAGCATGGTACACATATTCAGAATATGAGAACTCCTGAACAAGGTGGAATAGTGGATAACTCAGTGAAATAATGTGAACTTTGCATATCTTCTGTAGTATATCTTTTTTGTTAGGTGCAGATACTTGTGAAATAGAAAAGCATGTATGAACCAAAAAATTAAATTTTCATACTCTAGATTTAATACAGAAATTGTGTGCAATGCACATTTGTTAATATGTCTTTTTAATTATGACTTGGTGGTGAAGAGAATTATGACAACCTGTATTGTTACTTTGTTTCTTAATGAATAGTAGTAGTTTAGAATTATTTCTTTTTGGACACATAGCTGAGTGAGATCAGAAAATGTAAACAAAAATGCCTCGCAAACTGATATATTGTTGTAGACTGAAAAATAAAATAAGATGCACATTTTCTTGTATCCTGATTGCTAGTAATAATAAATGGAATAGTTTCCAGTGCTTTCTTTACTTAGCTGTTGTAAATAGGTGTTGTCCTGGTACATGTTAAAATTTTCTTCTTTGTATGCACAACATCATTTCACAGTACCTCGCTGGACATAAGTAATTTGGGAGATTCTGTTCCTTGCCTGTGCAAAACACTTTCTCCACCACAGACACTACTCTCTTTGCTTTCACTGTGGAAATATACTTCAGTCTCCTTTTCGTCTGTGACATTATGTGTGCTAATAGTATTGTTATTTATAACCATTCTATTACCAGACATGTTTGAATTGTACTGCACATCAGAAGTTCACATTTCCAGCATTAGATAGTGTCTGTGTGGATAACATGTGTGTAAGATTAGAATATGAAGTAATTAAAAGAAATTTAGAATGACAATAGAGTGAATCACAAGTTTTAAAGAAGGCAGTACCCCTCAGTCACTGCTGTGAGAACCTCACATCCAACATAGATTTTATGTTTGTGTATTATAAGTAAAAGAAGTCACTTTCAGGCACATGTTTGTTGAAATTCTGTTTTCTCTGTTTAAATTATCTTAGTTGAATACAAAATTATGGATACAGTTGTTACCATGGCACATAAACAGGTATGCATACTTAGGCTCATGATCTTCAGAAACTGCATATTTTGAGTACTTCTCCTTTTACATTTTGGAAGTGATTGAATCATAAAAATCCTCCCCATTGGTACTCGTGATTCCCGGACAGGATTAAACTAGAGATCCTTCCAAAGTAATTATATATGCATACTTTGTGTTACTGACAAAAAGATACTATTAATGACTCCATGAAGTACTTAGTCTATTAGTAACTGTGCTGCAAATTTTATAATTTTGGTTTTATGTTACAAAAGAGATAGTAGCCTTTCTTCTGGTCTCACTCATAAATATAAATATAAATAATAATAACCATAATTATAATAACAATAATAATAATATGGTGTTTGGTTATGTAGGGAAAAAGATGTATTAATGTGTATATTGGTACATTTTTAAATCATTATTTTATTATATTAAATATTTAAAGCAAAAAATTATATTATATAATGACAATTTTTCTTGGTTATTTTGATATAAATAAAATGAACATTGTGGTTTGATAGCCATTCATCATTATTATCACATACATCGCTGTATAATATTTAACCTCTTTATCTTAAAATATTCGTGCCGTACATTGGGAATTTTTCTTTTGTTTGTGTGTGTGTTGCAGGTATAGTACATAAATATTTGGCCTTTCGTATTCACAGTGGTATGATGAAAACATTGTGCTCTAATTTCATTTTGTGCCGGTTAATGACAGTTAACAAAAAAAGTGTTCATATGAGAAATAATTTGCATTTTTAATAGTTATTATCGTAAAGCAGATTTTGTGTATTGCTACAGAAGCACCAATAATGCACGTCATTAAAAATAATGTAACACAGTCGAGGACAGATATGGTTTTGCAGAACTGAGTTTCAGTATTGCATAGTCATATGCCCCTTGTATGAAAGATGGAAATGTTCATATATGCCAAGCCAAAATAGAACTGTAGCCTAGGCCACTGATATGCCAAACCACTACCCATCAAGTAACCAAGTGAACAGTCGAGCTAGACCATAAGGTCTGTTGCAAGATGATGTAGCTGCATCATTTAACTTTAGTAAAGCAAGACTGTAGTATTCCAAATGAATTCCTGCATTTCATATTAAAATTTAAAAATCAGTGCTTGTTTGTCACCACAAACTGCACATAGCAATTTCAAAATTGGTGAGTCTGTTGGTCAGTGGATAAGGTCAGTGCTTCTTTGCAGCCGGTACTCATGCTGGCAAATAGTTGATGTGTACTTACATTCTTGTCAAAAATCATACATATGCTATTGTACCGTATGCTTCAACCTTGAGGATACACCATAGGATGAAAGTACTGGAATACATGTTTTGAGAAATAAAGCAGCGAGTTTGACACTGAACTCCTGTTCCAAATTTCAGACTTGAGACTGACCATACCCAGCAACTGGTTTTTCTGCATCTCTTCCTCATCTCTTATAAGTCACTGGATTTCTGTGCCATAGGTCAGGAGTTCAAGATTGGCAAGATCACTGCAGGGTTTTCCTCATGCCATTCTTATTCTTCACTTCTGATGAAGTCAGAACTGTAAATGTGTGTGATATTGGGTCTGTGATGTGGCTTGGAGTCAGTGTTCAACTGTTGGTCACCTTTCTGGCCATAATCGTCGGCACTGCTTTACAAGTAAACACAATCCTGCTATGGGGGCTTTCACACTTCAGAAATGGATTCTTTTGCTCTGGTCAGAAGACTGTAACTGAAGGTATCAGAAACATAGAGAGAACTGAGCAAGTTAAGGCCCTTTAAATTTGATTTTTCATTCCAGTATAATTTTATATGTCAGATACTGGTTTGGCTATCTGATATTCTCATTATCAATCTACTTCTTGATCTAATATTTAAACATATCACAAATTTCCATCCAGTCATCAAACATCCATTTGATGGCTCCAGCGTAGTGATAGAACACTTCTCACAGGAAGAAAGAGTTTTAACTAGTTTAAACTTTTACTGCTGGGCAGGATAAATCATAGATTATCCTTGAAACAGGAGTAATGCAGCAGAAAATGAAGGAAGAACAGCAGTAGTATTTTTAATTGTTATATTACTTGTTTTCGGAACAGTTTGGAATGTTCAGCTCAGCATATTAAGGATATATATATATATATATATATATATATTGGCTATTTAGTTGTGGTTCATATGTTGTGAAGGTAGAGTTTACATTAAATTGATGAAGGAAAGAGTACAAGCTTCATTCACAGTTCAACATTCATATTACAGTTTCAATTAGAAAAAAAAATGTTGAATTTCTTTCACATAGGAGAAAATATTGAGGTGTAATGAAAACCTCACTAACTCAGGTATATGTTGACAACAGATACATGACTGCATTATTACATGATTATTAAAGTGACCTTGCTGAATATGTGTTTACATTAAATTCACTAATGCAATACTTGTGATAGGACCAAAACATGTGACAAGTAAATTATTTCCCTATTTAAGTTTGAAAAATGCTGCAGTTATGAACAAAGTATATTGTGGAAATAAAGTAGTGTTTCTTCCTGTGATTGACATAAGGTCTAAAAGTTTTTATCCTTTTCCCCTTAAATATATGTATTTGTCAAACTTAGGTTCAAAACAGAAACCTAACTGGTCACAAAATCCAGTGCATATATTTCAGATTTTACAATTCATAAACCCCCATTTTTTTCAAATTCATGGAATCCATTTCATGCCATATATCATTTTTAAGGAATGTATGGATTTCCCAAAATACTGCCTATTGTGCAAGGCACTCATAAAGTAATAGTATTAATATTTTGTATGATTGGACTAATAGCCTAAATGTATACGAAAGGCCAGACTTATATTATCACATAGCAATTTATTTAACCAACTATGACATTTGTACATTTAATACATAAGTGGCACTACAGAACTGTATAAAAATATGTTTATGTACTCCATAGGTAATATGTAGAAACAAATACAAGAATTAATGTAAATATATCATCACCCTCTTTGTTATATTTTACAAACATGCACTCTTTTACATTTCAACATTGCAATAATATATTAACATTATTCCTTTACATTCAGAAAAGAATCTGAATACATTTCCTTTCATGCAATTAATGGTATTATAGAAGTTTATACTAAATATTGTTTTGAGAATACTTTATTTTGAGGTATGTAGAATTTACAGATAAGCAATATTATCTGTACTGAAGACATATTTCAGTGCTTTCACATAAATCTCGTTTAATAGCAGGCATTTATTATATTTAGAAATCACCGTCTACAAGGGGGAGAGAGAGATACAAAAAAGAGTGTGTCTGGAACATAGCTGTATATACATAAACAATTTAAGACACCTTTCCCCCCCCCCATACCACAGTCTTGGCTGAAACAGAACTATTGGCAAGTAGTGAGGATATATTATGGAACAGTTAATCCTTCAACTGCTATGCCTGTGCTGAAGATTTATATATGCCACATTATGTTCATGGTGGTAGGGTTCATTTTATACCCTTCACCTCCTACTAAACATTGTATGCAGGAGTTTCTTTTATTTGGGTTTTAGAAGGAGTACATTAGCTTGGTGTATGTTCTTACAAATGTTACATGTTTCTTGTTTCTTAACAGATGAATTTTCAAGCAGCTTTGTTACAAAATTAATGTTTTAGTAGATAAATTTTTAAAGCAGTTTTGTCACAGTCATGTTTTAGTTGGCTGAGGCTTTAGTCGCGTTCATTTTACCCTGCTTACTGTGCATAAGACGACATCTATATGGCATAGTCCACAATTCATACTGAAGTTAGTCACAATTGTGTGGAAAATTCTGTGGTACATATACAAGTGGTAATTATGTATGTTCTTAGAAAAGAAAACCTAGCTACACAAAAGCACTTCAATCCGAATGGTCCCATTGCAATTTGTTTCAGTTCAGTACTGGAAAAAATAACTAACATAAACATCTGTATCATAGACAGTTTTTCACATTGAATCTGATCTGTCTTTTCTATGTTGTGATTTAATTTCAAGGGAGCTTAATTTTAATATCCTGTGACTTTTTTTCAAAGATGTTCTGCTGTTTTCTTTTTCTTCCTCTTGCCCATGCTATATTGTGCTGCATTTTGATTTTTAATAGATAGTTTCATTTTCATTTAACCACCATATCGTACTGTGACTTTATTTGGTCTCGGATTCATTTCTGACCTAATTACCAATGGAATATATAATATAATTAAGTGACAATTTCAATAATTGTTCATAATTGCTCATCCCATCTAGTGCAATATTACCGAGGGCTCTTTCCTTCGGGATAAAGCGGCTGCGGCATGAAGCTGACCACTCACCTCCAACTAGTGCCGAGGTCAAGAAAATGTGATGGATACATCCACTTCCCAGTAACTCACATTTTATTCTAGTGACGTTTAAGTACAGATTTGAGCTGTCAAATGGTGTACTTTTTC
This sequence comes from Cryptotermes secundus, assembly GCF_002891405.2. Classification (NCBI taxonomy): domain Eukaryota; kingdom Metazoa; phylum Arthropoda; class Insecta; order Blattodea; family Kalotermitidae; genus Cryptotermes; species Cryptotermes secundus. The sequence continues at coordinate 1,379,420 of NW_019739943.1, forward strand.
TAATAAGTTTCATATATTTTACTTAGAAACATAAAATATTTTATGACCTGCCTCTATTCATAAATGAAAATAAAGAATTTTAATGATTATATAAGATTTAAGGTTTTCACAGCAGGGACTATGAAGAATACCATCTTCTGGGAAGTTGCAGTGTAGATCTTATGTGACCCGGTGTTCTGGAGACTGCAAACTGACTCAGTCTGCAGCCACCTGCTCTCGGGTTCCTTGTTCAAAGATTTTTCTACCCTGAAGATGGAGGTGATACATTTCTCCAAAACATCGAGTCACACAAGATCAACACAGCGCCATACCCCAGAAGATGGCATTCTTCAGGTTTAATGATTGTCCATAAAACTACTGTAGCTTATGTAATTCACTGGAAAGAATTCTGCATCTCAATTATGCTCTAGTTCCTAGTTTTAAAGCTAATATAAGAGTATAAATAGTTTAAAGAGTTTTGCATATTTTTCCTTATGGTGTTACTAAAAATAAGAAACAGAGAGGTGTAATATTAAGTCTGCATATAGCGGCCTCCGTAGTCTAGAGGTAACGTTCCCACCTCATGACTCGTAGTACGCGGGTTCAAAAACCCGGCGGAGGTCATGGAATTTTTAAGGGCGGAAAAATTCAGGGAACAAGTCCTCTGGGAGGGACTTTAAGCCGTGGGTCCCGTGTCATAGATTTACGGCATGTAAAAGAACCTCATGTCTAATTAGGCAACATTTCCCGCCCAAGTAGTTTCCAGTTCCTCCGGTAGATGGGGGAAGTATTAGGTACCACTGCCAGAGGAGGGGGGACCTCTCTGACAGAAAGGGACTAAATATTAGATACCACTGCCAGAGGAGGTTGGAACCTTGCTGGCAGAAAGGGGCTGATAGTAAGCACCAGTACCAGTAGGGTATGGAGACAGTAGAAATTAAAGGGGGACGCACAATGGACCATTAACCAACCGGCCTAAGTGCATGGGGAAAACCACCCCCTCAATACGGAATACAGAAGTCTGCATATGGGTATAGTTAAACTTAAATCTACATACTGATTCAAACTAAAATCTAGAGTTAGATTCAAAGCAATCCCCCCCCCCAGTTAATTGCCATAATAGTATTTGTTTGAGCAAGACAGATTGGCACGCATTTCGTTACCTCCTCAACAACAAGCTTCCACTAAAGGTCCCACTCAAAACCAACTCTGATATAGAATCGGCCATCAAGATCTTCAATGACTCTATTCAATGGGCAGGCTGGAGCTCAACACCAGAGAACCCCACCCCTCACCAAATCAAGACTTGCCCAATACTGATCACCCAAAAGCTACAAAACAAAAGGAGACTCCGGAGGAACTGGCACCGCCTACGGACACCGGAGAGTAAACGTCTATTCAACGCCGCCACACGGGAACTCAAGCAACTCCTCACAGACTATAACAACTCAAGTTTTCAAGACTTTCTGCTCAACCTCTCCCCATCGGCATCAACCAATTACTCTCTGTGGAAAGCGGCCAGGAAAGCTAAACAAATCCCAATTTCCTCCTATCCACTTCGGATTCCATCAGGATCATGGGCCAAGACCAGCAAGGAAAAAGCGGAGGCCTTCGCAAACCATCTAACGGCCGTATTCCAGCCACATCCAACTACAAACCCACCAGAAGACGAAGAAGCACTCACCCACCACCTAGAAGAGCCGCATCAACTCGAACTCCCCCCCATCCGCTTTCGCAAATCAGAAGTCAACTCCATCATCAAAGGCCTCAAGTCCTCTACCTCCCCAGGATACGACCTTATCACGGGGAAAATGCTAAAAGAACTACCTCCTGTTGGAATACAGTATCTCACCCAAATCTTTAACGCCTCTCTCCTCACTGGCTACTTCCCCGCTCAGTGGAAAGTAGCAAAGATCATCCTTCTCCTAAAACCAGGGAAACCCCTAACGAACTCACCTCCTATCGACCAATTAGCCCATTACACATCCTATCCAAAGTCTATGAGAAACTTCTCCTAAGTCGCCTCCTTCCAATAGTCGAAACAAACAGCTTGCTACCTAACCACCAGTTTGGATTCCGCCAACGGCACTCCACGATTCACCAAACACACCGATTAGTTCACAAAATCAACGAAGCACTGGAAGCCAAGGAATACTGCTCTGCGGCTTTTCTCGACATCTCGCAAGCCTTTGATAAAGTATGGCACCCAGGACTTCTTTATAAGCTCCGACAGTCCCTTCCACTCAACTACTATCTCATCCTCAAATCCTATCTACACAACAGATTCTTCCAAGTCAAAATAGAAGAATCTTATACTAACCTCCACCCCATCAATGCAGGAGTGCCCCAAGGGAGTGTACTTGGCCCACTGCTCTACCTCCTTTTCACCGCGGACCTACCAACATCCCATGACTCCATCACTGCCACCTTCGCAGATGACACTGCGATCCTAGCGTCAGACCCCAATCCAACTGTAGCCTCACAAAAACTGCAAAACAACCTACAAGCAATCCATGAGTGGCTAACCAAATGGCGCCTAAAAGTCAACAGCATGAAGTCAACACACGTCACATTCACCACCCGAAGTCAAACTTGTCCCAAGGTCAATATCAACAATGAGGATCTCCCACAATCAGATGATGTCAAGTACCTCGGTCTACATCTGGACAGACGCCTCACTTGGCACAAGCATATCTTTACCAAAAGAAAACAACTTGGTCTCACACTTTCCAAAATGTACTGGCTTATAGGCCGAAAGTCCAGTCTCTCAATACACAACAAACTTCTGGCATACAAGGTCATCCTCAAGCCCATCTGGACCTACGGATTACAACTCTGGGGGACAGCATCCAACTCCAACATAGAAATACTGGAACGCTTCCAGTCAAAAGTACTGCGCCTAATAACCAACGCGCCATGGTACGTCCCAAATACGATCATCAGGCGTGATCTTCAAATCAACACAATCAAGGAAGAGATCAGCCAATGGAGCTCCCAATATAGAGCTCGACTACATACACACCCCAACGAACTTGCAGCTCAACTACTTCAACCACCAGACCTAAGGCGCCTCAAACGACACCAGCCAATCGATCTGATCACCAGATTCAAAATATAATCTTAGTTAGTAGTTTAGTTTTAAGTTTAGCTTAAATCTTAGTTAGTAGTTTAGTTTTAAGTTTAGCTTAAGTTTCTCCCCTTCTCCCACCAGGCCCCAACCTATTCACATACGGAGGGGAACTAATGAGCTCCCCTCCACACGTCATTTCACACAACTCACAACAATTTGCTAAATGTATTCATACAGATTGCAAATAAATTGGGATCTCAAAAAAAAAAAAAAAGTATTTGTTTGTCGTGCATGCACAAGTTTCTGCACAAATCAGAACACAAAGTAATATTGATATTAATAATTATCAGGTTATGATTAGTATAAATTCCAGATAGGATGGTTACAGTCATTTGTTATAACATAAACATCAGCTTTGAAACTTTGTTCAACTGAATTAATTTTTTCAGTTTACCTAATCCTTCCAGCAGCACTATGGCCCTGGGGCCGAGTCAGCCTCTAACAGAAATGAGTACCAGTAATCTTCCTGGGGGTGAAGGGTGGCAGGTGCATAAGGCTGACAACCTCACTGCTATCTGTGAGCTGACTGTCTAGAAAATGTGGCAGCCTCGATGACTCACAACCCTTTGGGCCTCAATGGCCTGTTACAGGCATAGCTTTACCTTTACAGTTAAACCAGGGACAGGTCATCCTTAAGGGCTGGGCCCCACAAATATCTAACACCTCATTGTATACAAAGTAGGTTGATGAATTTCTAATTTGTTTTCATTTCTTATTACATAAAATATAGTTTGAGAGATCTGTAATTATTCACACTTTATGTGTAATAAGGTTTTTCAAAATCTGCAGAGATGTTGCTTCAGTTGCAAGAAGGATCTTGCATTATGATAACTGCAAGCAGTAAAAGTCTTGACTACAGGGAATTAAGAAAATTAACATATCCTAGCTACTACAGTAAATCTATATTATTATGTTACTGCTTACAATAAGGTTTTGACAATCTTACCCTGTCTCAGAATCATATTCTTGGCAGTGTTCTGCATTTCTAACTAATTTTATACACCATGAATATAATAATATCATTGCTGATATATCATACAGCATTTGTATGTTGACTTAACATGATAAATAGTAAATGATGACAATGTTTTGCTGATTACAGCTCTGTTCTGGAGATTATTGGGGAAAATCTGCCTCATTTATTCTCATTAACAAGATTTAATAACACATTATTATAACTGAGTGATTGCAAATGAAGTGTCCTTACTTGTAGATATTAAGCGTTGAGGCTTGCTGATTCTGTGTTGACCGCTGCCTGTGCTGATAACCTCACTTTCATCACCACTTTCTTCAGGTGTAGCAATATGGCAATTCTGAAATAAATTTCCAGGAAATGTCTGTTGTACACCAATAGGAATGTTTACATTATTCTTGGAGCAATTTTGAGGTTTCTGGCACAAATTTAATGTTCAAAAAGCTAAACCGAATGTCACTGATGGATTATAAGTTTATAATATCTAAATCCGATAATAAATGTTTCGCGGGGCAATCTAAAAAGGAGTGTATGCTTTATGCGTTCTACACGCAACATCATTTTTAGTCTTCGTATACATGTAGTGTTCCTTGCTACATGTGCTTTAAGTTCTTTAATGTAGTCTCTTGAAAGACAACCGACGTTTCGTAGGAATACATCGCCTCCATCCTCAAGGTACAGGCCGAGCAATAAGCCAGTGTAAAACTAGGTGGCCAGCACAGCTCTGCTTGCCACAAATGTGTAGGACACACGTTTTCAGGCTGGGAACCAATTCAAATTTATGTAGCGACTTTGTGATTGGTTCAGTTTTTTATTACGGAAAAAATTATTGTAAATACAAAAATGGCCTAGGCAATGTCCACGCAACCTTCCATAACACATTCTTACCGTTCTTACCTTTCTTATCTTTCTCATGTATAGTACCTTCGAAAGTTCAAAACGTTCAAAGCTGATTGGTTCAAAGGTTTCAAATGAGCCGTGGCCACTAGTGACATCTTTCAGCAATAATTTTAATTATTTGCATGGACTTGGTTCACCTAATTAATTGCACTTCTACCTAGATATCGCTAGTGCATGTTCCCCCCCCCCGCACTGAACAAGACACGTGACATGGTGGTGAAGTGGTGAACGGTGGTGAATAGGTGAATAGTACGTTTACAAATTCTTGGTAGACTGAACTCAGCCGTAGAATAGCGATGTTTAGTAATCCGCTACAGATCTGCGAAGATCTACATTCCAGCGCAAAAGTGTACGTTACTAATCTTAGAAGAATTATGGCACAATTTAGTAATCCCTGGTGACACTAGCACATATCAGCTAAGTAACTTCATGGAGCTCAGTCCATAAGAAGCCGTCAGCTATTCAGCTACTGCTCAAGAATTTCCCAACATCTCATGGAGCCCAGAGGTTCATTGCTATGTTTACAAGAGCACGCCACTGGCCCCTACCCTGAGCCACACGAATCTAGTCCATACCACCTCAGCCTATTTCTCTAAGAACCATTTTAATAGTAATCTTCTATCTATCTATCTAAACATCCTCAGTCTACGTTCTTCCCGTAATATCAGAACCTAAGTTTAACATGCATGCGAAACTATGTACAAAAAGATTATTGTTTTGTATACTTAAATTTTTACGGTTTTTAGACTGCAGACGGGAATGAATTATCGAATTTGGTCCGGTCGTAATTTCCTCATTAATTAAATTTTGATTCATTGCTGTCGTTCTAAAATATTTGAACTTTGAAGAAAGCTTGATCTTTGTTACTTTTTCAAAGGAACTATTAGCTATCGTGATTTTGCCTTGAATTCTGGTGACGATACATATTCTTTCGATTGGGAATTAAATTTCCTACAAGAGGTTTATGAAATTATAGGTTCTCACGGCACTGAATATCAAGAAGGCGAGTTTTCTGCCCGTATTCCAAAACGTCCACGTTATTCGTAGGAGGACAGCAGGGGAAAGCTGTTTAAAACGAACCTATACTTCTTCGGATGTTTTCGATTAGACGTGAACGATTATACTTGTGTAATAGTGCTTCAAACTTCGATGTAGGGTTTCATTATGAATAATATGACTAGCCATATTCTTTCCTAGCAGCAGATGTGGATTAATTTTTTTTCTGATTTACTCTATATTCTTTTTAATTGAAGATCTAGAACATTTTGTATATTCATGTAGAGGAGTGATCTCCAGATGTCCATACGAGTACAATAATTGTGTCTAGGGGGAGAGTACAAAAGTCTGTAACGTCTGTAACCTCAGAGACCTTATACACGAAATTACAATTGCTACTATTAGTAGCAGTTATTTTAACAACAGCTCATCAAAATGTATTGTAAATTGTGCTAGTATCAATTTTCAGGGAGGTGACTTGATGAATTACGTTCGGAAATTATTGCGATCCCTCGATAAAATGAACACACCCAATGTTTGCCTGTAGGAAATGGCTGACCATAAAGCAAAGTGAGGAGTGACGGTCGGAAAATGGTTATTGTACGGTAATGTTGTTTGGTGTTGTTGCGATTGTATTTCATTATAATTGATATAGTTGAAGTCCTAATACCGACAGTTCCTAACGTCCAATTGGATACACAGGAGTCTAGCTGGTTGCAGGATATTACAAATTTCATTTTGTTTACAATGGAATATTTTTGTCCCTTTTTTATATGCGTGTTTATGTGATATATCCAAGGCAAAATGAAAGAAAGAGTAAGTCTGTAATAGTAAGCTGGTTAATCCGCTCTAGTTTGTTTAAAAGCTTTATCATCCCCACAAATGCCATATTATCCTCCCAGCAATGTAATAATCTATTCAATGCATTTATTTATAAAATTACGAAAGGAGGATGAGTGGTCTCAGATTTGTATAAATTGAGAAGTTCCTTCAGGTGTTGTACTTCTGTGTATCTTAATTGGAACATTTTACATTTATATTAAGGTGCATTTAAGTAGAGTGGAGTGTACTCATAAATTCTCATTTTAAATACCCATTATTGGACAAGGAGGTAACGTTACAGCATTCATACGCCTTTTTTTTGTTTCTGTGAATATATTGGTATCTCTTATTTTTGTTATTAATGTCGAGGTGTTTGAACACCAGAACTTATTATAGTTTGAAAGATTGTTTAGTATTGTTATGCTGATATTGTTTCCAACTTCAGTATCTGATGAATTATAGACAGTTATTTGTCACTGATGTATGGGAGAGGCAAATATATTGTGTTTTATTACAAAATTTTTATTATCTCTGTTTTTGAACAATGGATAGCCAATAAAAAATGTACCCAATATGTATGCAACAGTGATATTTTCTTAATTATTAGTTGATGCAATGTTTTGGCTTTGTTTGGTTCATCCTTGTTCTGAAGCTTTTTCACCTCCTTACATTGTGTTGTGTCTTACTTGTCTTATTTTATGGATTCTAAAATATCTATTGTACTGTTTTATATGTATTGGAAATATATATGTTCCACTGGTATTGTGTGTTACAATTTAACATATTGGCTCAGATTAAGATACTATCAGAGTTCTGAGGAGAATATTTGAGTCTGTAGAGGTCACATAACAAGCAAATGGAGAGACATGGGATATTTCTAAATTTATTTTTTAATACTACTGTTAATGTAAATAAATTGAGGAGTCTTGAGGTGTTGGGACATGTTACATACATATGGGAGAAGGAAGAAACGCAGAACATAATTTTGGTTTGAAAACATGAAAGAGCATGTTAGGACCATAGATGGAGGATTATAACATTTTATGGAAATTTTGAATGTAAGAAGGATGGGTTCAGGATAGAGTTTTGTGGCAGGCATGTGTGAGGACAGTGATCACTCTTCAGGTTCTATGACAGCAAGGATTATCTTAAACTCCTGATGCCTTGCAGAATGTCAGGTGTGAAAAATATTGTTGGATAATTTCTGAAATAACTTTTTATCATGCCATTCCCACTCTTTGTAATATTGTTGATCTCAAGTAATGGTTGTAGTTTATTCATTGGTTCTATGTCTGTTTCAACATTTTCTGCAGTGTCTGAAGGCCTTTGGTGTATGATGATAAACTTGACTCATTATATGGTAAAAGATATCTCCTGTAATCTTGGATGTAATTGTTTTCTTGTAATCTGAAATTCATTTTCTCTAACAGGCCTGCTGTTATAAGCCCTCCATCTCCAGCTTATGAATTTACTATGATGTTAATATTGTATGCTAGTATTATATGTTTGCTCTGTGTGTTCTTTAAAATCTATTCTAGTAATCCACACATAAAACCACATATGGCAGGAATTTTATATTTTCCTATAGCAAAGTTATTTTTTTTTTTAATTTTCATGTTAGTTAAATTATAGGTGGTAGACATGAGGTAACAAATAAAAAGGGTGATTTTTTTTTATCATATCGAGCTTTGAGTGCGTAATAATTTACAGTTGTTAATTTTGTAACAAGCGAAGAATATTGGCTCATATCCTTCCATTGTCACAAGAGTTCAAGTGTTACAAATTTTTTGTTCAGATTATTTAATAGACCATCTGGGGCAGATTATTGCAAACCCTTCCTTTCATTACCATATGTAGTGTTTCAGACTGTGAATGATGGAAGCCATTTTCATCATATTGGAAGTGTGTTGCATTATTGATTTCTTGTTTGATGCATCCATGAAAAAATAAAGTATGGTTATTTATATGTTTACAGAAAATAAATTAGAGCTATGCAAGAAGGCAGGTATAGTTTTAGTTTTAAGATAAATAAGGGTTAGTGAAATACAGCACTTCATATAACTAGTAGATAATCTTTTGCTCTTGAATGCTGCTGAAATCAGTTGTTGAGTAGTACTTTATCCTAGTGCGGGGACATAAAGTGGAAACTACTGCTTCCTAGAAATATTAATGCAAGAGTTGCTGTTGTTGTGTAAATAGAGGGGATTTTTTTTTTTTTTACTTATACTCTGTTATGTGTTTTCATTGTACAGACAGCAGATCACATTCTTAGAATATGGATGATGAGAGGACTTGTAATTATAATTAAGTCATAAACTTTCAAATTTAGATCTGCTCAGCATACATAGAACTTATTTCACTTACGGAGACTTAACTAGAATTGAGGATGATTTAAAATAGGCCTGCTCAATTTCTAGACACTAGGTCACCATGATGTTGAAATATTCATGATGGACCTTATAATCATCATCTTATATTATTACTATTCATGCATTCATTCATTCGTTCATTCTTAGTTACCTCCTTATTCCCTCTTCCTTTCTTCCTTCCCTCCCTATTCCCTCTTCCTTTCTTCCTTCCTTATCTTTTTCTCTCCTTTCTCCCTGGTTTTTATGACCGCTTTTGTGTTATCATTATCTCCCCCTCCCCTTCTCCTTCTCATCTTCACATTAAGACAGTTCCATTATACCAATTCTTCCCTTTATCTGCCTCCCTCCTTTTTTTAGTATTCCATTGACGTTCCTTTTATTTATCTTACTTGTCCTTGTATTATGGCAATAACAGGAGGCAATTTAGGTTCTTTCCCATATGCTAGCTCTCCCATAGGTAGTTTATGTTTTCCATGTATCCTAGCAACAGCATATTGAATTCCCCCAAGCATGACAGTAGATGTTTCAGTTGCCTCTTTATTGATAATGTCGCATGTAGGCGGGGTATGCGTGACTAAAGTAATGGGTTCTAGTTAGGATTATTGGATTTATTACCACTTATTACCAAAGTTCTCCTAAGTAAAACTAATACTATCTGTGATTTACAGAATTTACAGTTCACTGTTGCACACGCACTAGGATTATCAGTTTCCACTAATTGTGTACTAGCAACAGATCTGAACACAGAAACTAGCACTTTAGATCACAATGAAGTCTTCTTGCCATTTCTTATTAAATCACCTTGGTACCTTGGAACTCAACTAAAAATTCTGGTCGACTCTTTTAACTCCACTGCACTACATTAAACTGAGCTACAGCAGGTCTTTTGTTATATAGGCTCTGCATGGACAACGCAGAAAACACAAGTCATATGATTCGTAGCCGGTAATTTCATTGGCGTGCTGACTGTTGCCTAGCAGTGAGCTCTAACATTGTCCACTGAGACACATCTTCCATTGTTGCACGTTGGAACATGTTTACTGTGCTGTTGCCAAGAAATGCTTTGAGCAGGTCCATTGCAATAATAACACATTTCTCGTCCAGGTTTTTTTTAAGGTCCTAGTCTTCTGAGTTGGCTCCAAGATTTATAGGAAATTTTATGCATTGTTGATTTGATTTCTTTTATTGTTAATATTCTCAGAAAATCGTTATTGATGTAACTGTGGATATATTTACTCTTACCGGCTCATTGGAGCACAGTAATGTACCCCGTTGTTTTGTCAGATGTCCAAGTTGTCTGATCCTCTTGTCTTAAACGTGTACGCAGGTTATTAATCAGAAAGAGGCATAAATTTATATCAAGGTTTTGGAGGTTTCATCTGAACAGTAATTTACATGTTTGAGGAAGATAAAGGGAATATTGTAGCTGGGATATCACATTTGCAGTGAACTGCAACACTACTCAGGGATGTCAGCATTGTACAAAAGGTTTCACAGCAGTTTCTGATTCAGTTGTTCTTATGGGATGTTACACATCTATGGCCCTTTTCTATTGGTGACCTATCATGCCACAGATAATGTTATGTTTCACCATCTTGTTCATATTCATCCAGGTTTCTTACAGGTTGCTTTCTTTAGTGTTCATAAGTTCGAAACATGCCCATACTGTTGTTGAAAAGGAGCTAGCATGATGCATTTAAGATATAAAATGAAATATAAAAACTATTACACCACTGATGTTAAAAGTTTCAAGTGCAGTGTATATGACATTGCATTTTGCCTGTTTCTTTTTCTTGTTTTTTTCCACATGGATGTGAAATTCATATTTTTCTGCTTTTACATCCAAGGAAAAGTAATGTATTTAATTTATTCCTTGAATATCCTCATATTTATGTACCACAATTTGCTTCAATTTTAGGCCTAAGATACATACATTTGCGTGTGATCCATTCCTTTTACACCATCCAAACTAACATGAGTAATTGAAACTAATGACAGAATATTTTTGAAGATTTGTGACATGTATTTAGAAGTAAATGTTGTTTTAAAAAAGAGGCTTGGCATTCTGAGTGGAATGTTCAGTTCTTTTTGGCTTAGTAGGAGGGATCATTCATGTATAATTTCTGCCGTTCGTAATTCTGTTAAATAATAATGACTTTTTGGCTTTCCAGTCATAGTAATAAAAGATATAAGCAAGTACTGTCTCATTCCTAGAGTCATGACTTCTGATGAGTGATCACAGTAGGTACATAGCTTGCCTGGAGGTAGAATGTCCCTCAGGAATACTGTCCTTCCAGATGGCACTAACTCAGAGAAAGGGTGCCGATCACCATATGCTGAGTGAAGAGTCATGGCTACTAATACTCTTGTCATTGAAACAATAAATTAAAATGATATAAAGAAAGGTAGGAACCACACATTTAAAGAATTTTTAATCCTCTTCCTAATTCTGTATTTTTTTTTATTATTGCTAGTGGGGTGGGACTAAGTCCCTTGTACTGCGGCCATTTCTGGCCTATTGTACCAGCCCCAGATGATGGGTGAGGGTGATTGTGGATCAATTGGTAGAATGAAGATTGGCAGGGGAAACCGAAGTACTCGGAGAAAACCTGCCCCAGCGCCACTTTGTCCACCACAGATCCCACTTGACTAGACCTGGGATCGAACCCGGGCCGCCGCGGTGGGAAGCCAGCAACTAACCGCTTGAGCTATGGCGCGGGCCTAAACTGTTGTTGGTTCCGAACCTCGGAACTTCTCCTCACTACGCCGGTGGTTTACCAATTGGCCACCAATGCCACTTGTAATTCTGTATGTATTAGGAAAGTTCTTTCTAGGTATGGGATTTTTTGTTTTTAATGCGTTTTCTGGACTGGCTGTGTTTTACACACCAGCACTAAGTCATGGTATTACTTCATTGCCATACCAATGTTCTTTGATTATTTTATTTTTGTGTGAATAACCTTACATGGTTTATGAGTTTTCTCCTGTTGGCATTACTTACACTTGAGTTCTGAGGAGGATATTTATACCTGCAGTCTGTCCATGATTTAATGCTCCCTCATATCAGTGCTCAGCCCTGTCCAGCTTGAATAGAAGACAGTGACTTCAGTGGTTTCCATCTCCAGACAGCATTGGCTAGCATTCATATATATTGCCAGATATATGTTTTATTTGTGAGCTTTCATTAATCAGACTTACTGGTATGTGAAGAGTTCTGTCTTCTGGGATATAACGCCAAGTGGTCTGTTGAATGTCGTCTAACATTTCAGAGAAACTTGTTGCCTCCATCTTCATGTTCAAAGAATAAACCAAGTGAGAAACCAGTATGAAGCAGTAGCAAGTTTGCTTTCAATGGAATCACAGCGTGATATCCCAGAAGCACCACTGTGAGAACCTCAAATCTCACATGCCGGTATGTACTGTGAATGCTCCAAGCTTGCAACTCCCCTCTTTGACATCTGGAGTTGAAATGAAGATCCACAGTCTTATATTTTTCCACCTGAGTTGGGGTTTGCTATATCACATACAGAGGTGAGACCAGTGATGATTAAAGTTTGGCATCACTGTAGGGAATAATAACAGGACAAGAAAATCTTGCTGGGGTGTTTCAATCAAATCAAGGAGGTTGGAATATGGTGGTGCATGTGGCACACAAGGGGTGTATGAGGAACGAATATAAAATATTAGGAAATCTAGAGAAGTTCGTTGGGGGAAATAGTAGTAGGCATACATAGGAGGATATTATTGAAATGAAGCTTAGAGAAGGAAGGCACAACTGAGTAAGCATTAGACCTTTTGGTGCCATATGTGAATACTATAATAACCAACTATAATATTTTCAAGAAATATCCTGTACCATGTGTTTAGTTATGTACTTTTTTCCTTGTTAGATTTACTCCATATTTTGTACACCAAGTCTTCTGAAACTTAAAAGTATGTTAGATGTCTGCTGCAGTTCAAAATGTTCGTGCTGTTTTGATGTATGCACATCAATAAATCTGAAGCGTTTGAAATAAAAGTAACCTTTTTCCTGAGTCCCTACAGGTAAATGCTGGAATGGTAGCATGAAGCATGGCTGCTTCCTTCCACACCCTTTTCCGTTTATACTCCTGCCTTTTGTTGCTGTATAGTCTGAGCTATTGACAGCATTGTTATATAAATATAATTTCCATTTTAGCAGGTGTTGCGCAAAGTGGATACAACCAACGTCATGACAGCAGTGTAGCTGTAAAATACTACCAGATATATTTTGCAATATCCATTTTTCTTGTGTTTTGTCATCACCGTAGTTAATCAAATGATTAATATGTAATTGAAATATTGTTGTTTCTTCTGTATTTTACAGTGACTTCATTGAATCATTGTGGCGATACAGTATTCAATGATTTACCACAGGATCAAGGGACCTGGATCATTAAAATCCAGGAAATGGGAGAATCAGTGTAGACTGACTTCCTAAACTTGCATTTCTCCAGCACTGCCTGTCAAGTTATTTGCTCAATAGTTACACATTACATAGGTCAGCTACAGCATGTAATGAAATTAGGTAGGCCTGCATTTTGATGTATAGAATTAAGTAGGAACTAGGTTAATTTTATCTGATAATAAGTACATAGAACTGCTGTTTGCAGCCAAAAAGGAAGGACACATCACAGACACGGTACACAGAAACTACTCCCATAGTGGACGAACCATACTATATGCGAGTTTGAATTTAGACATATAGATGAATAATCTTAACAAGTTTTAGTATATACAAATTTTATTATAGTTGACGAATAATGTACTTTTTAAATAACTTTATGAAAGACACAAGATGGCAAACAATGTAATAGCTTAGCGTAAATAACGAACCTGAAGATGGCACTATGTTGCCGAAACATGTAGTAAGAAGCGACATGAAATTGAGTGCACTACAAGACGGCCATTACATATGTATCATGGATGTTAATCTTTTATCCTTGACATGTTTTGGTCTTAGAGAGCATCTTCAGAAGGAAGATTTACAAATCATGTGTCCATTGAGGTCAGCATATTGGGTTTCTTTTGTTCCTTCCAATGGCCAAGGGACAAGACATGTGTTATGGTTTAAATTATAAAACCAGACTGGTATACAGAGTTTCTGTTCTCCAGTTTGGATTTGTCAGCTATAAAAGAAACCTCCATGTTGGCAACTGCTTCAGGAGGAGAAGTATCAACATTTTTATCTGTACTTTTTAGTGATTCCAAAATTAATTTTATTTTTAAATTAGAATATTTGAGGCTTAAAGAATTTAAGCTTTATATCCTGATCATTTTACAGTTGAAGTAGTTTTGTTAGAGAGTCCCACCTCCCAATCAAAGATTTTTTCAGCTATGATACAGTTAATTGATTGTTGATTGTACTTTACCCTAATAATCTTTATATATATATATATATATATATATATATATATATATATATGCTTTGAAATAACAAGGTAATAATTTGACATTTCTTATACACAGTGATGAAGTTTATATTGTTTGTTATTATGGTTTGGATGACTATTTTTGTAAGAATCCAATGAAAGGTGGCCCATCCTGCCATTTGAAATCCCTTAGTACCTTTAAGAGTACCCCCAGGGGTGGGTTTATCCCACTTTGTGAAACCTCAGGTTATGGTACTGAGTGCTAAGAAGTCATATGTTTCGGGGATGAAAGTAGTAATACATTAAACCCCCATTTCTGGCAAGTAATGAAATGGGGTGTGTCAGTTGCATGAGAAAGGCCTTAATAGAAACCTGATGCAGAATAAAACAACAACATGAAATCTTATTCGACTATCATCTGTGTCAGTTATTTTAAAATTTTATAATTTCATGGACCATCTCTGCCCTCATCATCAGGGTCCGATGTGACATAAGATTCAAATTGTCCCAGGTTCCAGCCTGCGCCCTGTAATTGGAACTGGGTGCAAGCCGGTAGAGTGCTAGTGGGTGGAGTCATAAGTTTGTGTGTCCTGGGCCAACACTTCATTTGCTCACAGTTCCTATCACGGGCTGTCGGATACAGATGGGGCAGTCTGAATATACCTTGATGAAGGGGGGCAGAGATAGTTCCTGAAATGGTACTGACATGGCAGGTAGTTAGAGAAGATTTAATTAACTTTGGCCACTGTGAAAGCTTCAGATCTTGAAGGAAAAATGCTTTTGCTTTTACTCTTGCATTGGAATCTTCCTATTTAACATTGGAATTGAGTGGGTCTGGAACAGGGTCCAATCAGCCTCGTGAGAATAATTGAGAATCTATTTTAAGGAAATATCAGCTCCAGTCTAGAAAACTGAGATTAACAGCTGTGGGGATCTGTTGCACTAACCACGCAACACCCTCTATCCACAAAAGTTGACACTGATTTCTCCGACAAGTGGCAGTCGCTTGGTCAGTATTGTTTGCTTGCGGACTACAGGCCACGGAGTTTCTTTTAATTGATGTAGAAGGATTTTGGATGCATATACCAAGATGTGATCACAGATTCATATAGCTTCTACTGTAATGGCACGCACATACAGGAGGATGATGTCACTGCTAGAGCTTGTTGGACAATCTTCCATGTCGTTCATGAACATATGCACCTTGCAGAGTTTTTTTTTTTAATAATGTTGTAAAGTGGTAATTTTTCTTTAAAATTTTGCTGGTTGAATGGGAATTCTGGATAACTTGGATATTACTATATATGGTGATGCACAAATAATTTCATTTTATCAGGTGTAGATTTTTGGAGCGTTTTTGTCTTTTAAAATAGGAACTGTTGCCAATTTTAAATGCTCTATGAATTATTACTTTCAACTCTTGATATTGAGCCTTTTAAAATTACAGTAGGTTTGTTTGTTGTGCTTTTTAACAGTTGTAACATCTAATAATAGATGTTAACGGAATTCCAAACTAGAAGGATGAAGATCAAAAGGCAACTGTTCGTGTGACTTGTGCTATTGCTCGTGACCTCCCATTCATCTGCAGATGGCGCCTGCTGGAACCCTACTTCTGTTCCTCTGCACAGCATCTGCCTTGCTACGCCCAGCGTTACTATCTTCTGGGACTGATGTTTCATTCCTGGACCGTACTTTACTGGAGAAAGACATTGCAGCAGTGTTCAACAAGGTAAGTTCTGGCTTCAGTTGTTGCAATATGAAATTACATTTTATTGCCTCCTATAATTGCACAACATATGGCTATTTTCCAAGGGAAGGTGCTTTATTCAAGAGTTCTCTACATGCCAACTTCACATTAATGATGCATGCTGTCATACTATAGGAACCAAATGAGGAGCAGTGAAAAACTACCACAAAGTATAATTTTCCTCTTTTAAAGGTTGTCAGAAGTATATGAATATAGGAATTAATTGCCAGTGTGGATTATATGACTGGCTTCTTCATCTCTCTGAAATTAAAATGCAGTACAGTTTCTGTTTCCCATGATTCATATGTGAGATTTATTCAGTTGATCACATATCTTCTGAATTTTCTAAGTTTGCCTTTTTTTTTTAAATTCATACAATGTTCACAAGAGCATGCTGCAGGGACCCTGCCCTGAACTAGATTAATTCACCCCTCACCTGCCCACTCTGTTTCTTTAAGATTCATTTTAATCGTATCCCCTCATTTATGCCTAGGTCTTCCAGGTGGTTCTTTGGCAAAACTGTTCTGTGCATTTCTGATCTCTGCTGTGCATACTCAATGGCCTCACCATTGCTTCCTTAATTTTATTTTTCTGGTACTGTTAGATGGAGAGTACAGATCATAAAGCTGCTCCTTATGCAGTATTGTCCAACCTACTGTAACTTCTAAATATTCTGCTCAGCACTGATTTCTAACACACCCTAAATCTCAGTTCTTCACTTAGTGTGAGGTACCAGGTTTCACACCCATACACACTAAAAGTAATATTGTAGTTTTATGTATTTAGATAGCAGGTGGGAATTGAGAAGATTCTGAACTGAATAGGATTGTGCATTCCACAAATTTAATCTGCTCCTGACTTCTTTGTGAATGCGATTTTTATTTGTTACCCTTATTGCAGAGTATCTGTACTCTGCTGCATTTCTTAAGGTTCTGGTAGTTGTCTTTATAATGTTATATCATCATGGATCCTCATGGTGAGACAAGAACATGCACTTTGTTTTCTCCTAACTACCTACAGACCAACCTCCTTACCAGTATTTTTTTAGGAGAATTTATGTTTTTCAAAATTAATATCAGCATAGATCAGAAGCTGGGGATATGAAAATATTGAAGAATAATTCAGTGTTCTCGTTATTAGTGTATGCGATTTCTTTAGATGTTTACTTTATATGCATATAGAAGTGCATACAGAGTTGTAGTCCGAAAATCTGAAGGGAAGAAACTGCTTATAAGACATAGGTGTAGATGGGGGGATAATGTTGAAGTGTATCTTAAAGCAGTAAAGAAACAGGGGCCATTGTTGGGCTCTTGTGAACATATAATTAACCTTTTGATTCCATAAAACATGGGAAATTTTTTGTTCTGCATGGAAGACTGTTATCTTCTCAGTAAGTACTCTGCTCCGTGGAGTAACTTAGGTAGAAAACTTGGGCTTGTGTATTTGAATGCATTATAATTGAAATCTGTATGAAACCACTTCTGTTCATAAAGTATAACATTAGTATTTTTATTTTCCCAGGTGGCGTATGGCGGAGCAACGACTACAAAACGCAGCATCTCATCAAAATACTTTCCCGCTTCAGGTTCCCCTACAACTGTACCTCCGCCATTCACAAGTATTTCTCTACCAACAGTACCACCAAAGATTGTAACCCAACCCACACTTCCGTACACTAATCCGTCAAGTCATAAATCTCTTCCACCTGTTCCCTCTATGCATCCAACTACAATGCCTCCATTTATGCCGCCCAAGACATTATTTCCTCCTCCCTTTACAACTCCATCACCTCGTGAGGTACCATCATATATACCTCCAATACGATCCTATTTTACTCCACCTCTGCCCCCAGATTATGCAAATCCATTTGCTGATAAGCCAACACTCAGGGGGAGTAATTCTGATGGTGGAATTCCGAATGCAGGAAGGAGACCAATTCCACCACCACCTAGGCCTCCATCAGGAAGGGATCGTATTCCTTGGAGACCACCAGACATGGTGCCAAATTTAGAACGAGATGGGAGTGGGTAAGGAGTTCAGTTACACTGTATGAGGAAGCACATTCCCAGCGTAGTACTTATGTGTAGGTTGTATTGGTACAGCATCTTTTGTTGTTTTTCCTAGTGTTTTTATTGTTCCACATTGCAGCTGCATATCAGTTTGTCCTTTCATTCAACCATACAGTGAGGCCCAATAGTAGTGGTAGATGGAGTTCATCTAATCGGTGTACTGTAGAAGAAAATTCACATCAATGTGGTTCAAGGTTAACTTGAACATATTTTTTCCCCCCCTAGAAAACTCATGGATGACAGAATCACCAAAATATCATTCCTTTTTCTGTATATTCTTCTACACTGGTACATTTTTGTTATTATTGTGGCAGAGCACTGATGCTGGCAGCATAGAAAGATGTAGCATTGCGTCATAGCCAGTTCAGGACACCGTGCATGAGTTCATCCATGTTAAATTTATACCCTTATAGTGCTTCAGTGGCCCAAACAAGTGAAAATGACTGGGGGCTAAGTCTTGACCATAATATGGGTGTTCAGTGTTGTTAAACTGTCAAATTGTTATGCAGTACAGTGATCTTGAGTGACTGTTTCCCACATCTTTTGTTATGAATCCCTAGGCAAACAGTATTTATAAGAATGCTGCACATTTTGCATGCAATATCAAACAGTGTAATTCACATGTTGTCTAAAATAATTTGTTTACTGTCATGAATGTTTGCATCTGTGACAGCTGTCAGCTGATTATGAGCATATGGTCAGTTAGCAACTTTTTCTTGGCCTTCAGAAAATTTGTTGCACCAATCATATGCACTGGTACATGATCCGATCCCTCAGCATAATGTGCAGTTGGCTTGTGTGGAATTCTAGCCAGTTACGTTTTGTCTTTCACTAGAAATTTGATGACATATTACTGTTTGACACTCAGAGTGACTGGGTCTTAACACCATCTTGTACCTTCTCTTTATGTGCCCATGTTGGGACACATTCACATGTCAGAAAATGAGAGCAGTGTTTCCAGCATTTGAACAAATAGATTTTTGTTTTGTTGCTGACATCTTTTGAAAAAAATTGTAGTTCACCGTCACATTTCTCTATGGTGATAACACCATCTTTGTATTGAACTTACCGTATTAATTGCGCCCCTTGTCACCATGCCATGGCATATCCTTAGGTTGCAGATGGAGGAGATCATTGCCAGATATAGAGTAAGAACTCATGAACAGTTTTATTCATTACTGGATTCATGCCGCAGATTGTTTAAAAAATTACAAATATTGCCACTTCAGTCTCAGTACATTTGTCGTTAAGAACAGAAATTATTTTCTAGCTAATACTGATATTCATGATATCAACACGTGTTATAATCACAATTTATATTTACCTTCTACAGATCTGTCAATAATTAAAAAAGGAGTGCTTTTCTCAGGTAGCAAGATTTATAACCACTTAGCTCAAACATTAAATTGCTATCCAAAGATATTAAAGAGTTCAAATTTTTATTAAAAAGCTATCTCACTGAACATGCTTTTTATAGTATTGATGAATATTATAAATCAGCTTCTCAGTGAACACTTTGTCTTGATTGTCTCTCCTATGGATAATATAATTACACAGCTTATGTAACCACTACAACTGTATCAGTTTTTGTATTACTGTATATGACTGCACTAATTTATAGTGGTTCTTAGTGTTTTCATTTGTCCTTGTATGGGTTAGGAATATTTATTTTATTATCTTATGTTCAAACATGGTTATGAATGTATATTTTATTATTATGTTTAAACATGACAGATTCTATATCCAATAGGTTGGTTTGACCTTATATGGATTGACAGAATGCACTAAAGAAATGAAATGAAAATTTAAAGGGTGTTGATGATGGTGTATAATACTCAGAATTACTGGGTTTCTGGACTTTCTCTGTTGTCCAGTATTCTAAAAATTAGAAAATGCAACGTTTCAGAAACTGGATCTGTTTCCATCCTCAGGTGAAGGGAGACACCTACTCTGTTTTGTCGCTTACAAAGAGCTGATGTCAATCACTTGATGATGACTTAAATATAAGGCAATCCCACACTGGGAAATATGTTTACATAAAAAGACATTTTTGTGAATTAATTTCATACATATATGACAAAGCTGTGATAGAAAGAAAGGTCATAAAACATGTTACACATGATGTTTATCGAGTTAGTTTTCTTCTTGAAGTCACTAGCTGTTACTCGTCTTTACCCATCACACTCTTTTCACCATTTTTATCCTCTGCAACAGCTTTGGTGTCTGAACAGTTTGCGTTTCCTTTCTCACACTCATGTTCACTGCTAACTTTCCTAACTTCTTCCACATCTGCCCTGCCATCCACTTCATCAGATATATGACATCGCATAAATCTTTTGACTATCCCTTTTGGAGAAACTGTTGCCATGGTCTTGATCCATTGGCACCGCAGTTCTACACTGGACATCTATATTAACACATTTGGTGTTAGAACATGATTCACTGTGAAGAGCCATTCAAAATACAATTATGTCAAATGGTCCTTAAAAGTCTTATTCACTAGAACAAGTAGTTATGATGTCATCCTCGAGGTATGACCGCAAGGTCACTCACTATTCAGTACATGATCACAGATCTGACATCCAGTGTTACATGAAATTTGAAGGCGTCAGGCACAAGCACTCCTTATTTCTCAACAGTACTATTGGTCTTCTGTGCCAGGCATGAAACCAGTCTCCCAACAGTTTAGTTAGTCTTGAATCCCTTAATTTGGCACCTGATAGGCAGCTGTGTCTTAGGCATAGTTTTCAGTGCTGTATGCGGATAGTTTTGTATTGTGAGCAGTGGAGCGTGGAAGCAAACCAGTCATTTGTCCCCCTCCCACATTTTTTAAAAGAATAAAATCTTAAGAATGAAGAAATAACCCAAATATTAATAGTTCAAGTTAACAGCATATTAACAGCATATATTCTTTAAAGGTATTATTCTAAATACTCAGGGCAGACAATAAAATAGTCTTAAATGGTTTAACTGTAAGTTTGTAAGTATTGTCGCTTGGTACCTGGTAACCTACTTCTGTCTCCTCGGTAACGTGAGGAATAATTTCACGTAGGTCTCCGATTCAGCGAATATTTATTGAACATTCTTGTCCACACTACAAGTACTATTATCATCCACTATTAAACTGTTATAATTACTTCTTGCACCGCTGATCTTAGTGAAGTCTTTTATTTCCTTTTTTGGATTCGAGCTTGCTTTCGCTCTACTCGGAGCTACACTAAGAACTGACTGGCCTCAAGTCAAAGCCACATTGCAGCTGACGGTCAGTCAGTCAGTGAGTCTTGGTGAAATGGGGCTCATGACCACATATTAATTATTACTGTGTGACAGATATGGTCTTGCTTCTGTGGGGCGCCCTCTCTGACGAGAGGGCAGGTCTGTCTTTTGTATATACTGCTGGCCCTTGCCAGTGCAGTCTTTCTTGGGTCCAAGTCCCTTGGGACTTGTGACCATATTTTACTGTCTCAGATTTGAGACTTCCCTTTGCATCGCCTCCTACAACTCGCAGGGTCACGGTGGAGGTATTCGACCCTGCCTCCACACTGGGTTGTCTAACTGCTCTCTTGTCGAAGCTGGGCTTTTATAACCTCAGCTGTTGCTATGCAATGAACCTAATGTTGTCATTCAACGCTTCAAAGAATTCGTTCTAACCGTGGATACTCACTGTTAGAATTACAATATTGTGTTGCTTCCGTTGTCTAGGAATGGATGGATCGTTGCCTAGGAAGTGACTTAGGATATGCGTTCTTCAGCACGTTACAGTATGTTTTATGGCTTTCACCCTTCATGAATAGCTGGCTGTCTGTGTCTGGAAGAACTGGCAGTGTTCATGCTGCCAGCTTTGTTACCTTTACAGTCTCACGTTTCTTCATTGCCTGAGTTTTTTATGAGAACATGTTTTGGGCCTCCATCATTGATGGTCTGACTGGATAGCATATATAAGTGCACCCACAGTTTGTTAGTATTGCCTTGAAGTGTGATGACAAATGAAGTTCTTCATTGTAAATGAAACTGTTCGACCACATCATTTATACACACCCTGCTATACTGGACTATTTGTAGCACTCGTCGAGTTTAATGATGTTGGAAAAAATTGGCATTCATTTGTCTTTGAATCTGACAGTATTTGTGTAGATTTTGCACAAGTTCCTGTTTCTGTTGTTTCCACCGTTGATGTTTGCTTCAGGGGACTGTGCATAATCTTGCTGCTATGTACAGTAAAACTTGGTTATAGCAACATCGGTTTCTGCGACACCTTGTCTATTGCGTCAAATATTCAATGGTACGAACTAATTCCTCATAAAGCAACTGTTTTTATACTTTGCTTAGTACGACATGCACAAATGCATCAACCTCATATGTAACGTCATTTTCATTCCTGAATTTCTCTGATATTGGACATTGAACGTAATTTAGAAAGTGTGTATTGGGCAAGTAACAGGAAACAGATGAAGATAACTGATTACTGTACTCGTATCTAGGTACAGTAAGGCACAACAATTGATGTAATCTACTGTAATTTGGTGAGTAGGCCTACCTTTAATATACAGTATTAGTGCGGTGTGTATTGTCAGTGAAAAGTGCTGTAATATGTCTTTGATATTACACATTTGGGCAATTCCACGTTAATGTTACGTTAGTCTGTACTTAACTACGTATTTCACTAAAAAATGCAACATTTTAACTCGGTTTTTGGTAGATTTTTACGTGACTAACATAAGGCTACTGTGGAAGTGCACATTTCGGTTACGACATTCGTTTATAATGACACTATTTTTAGGTCCCTTTGATGACGTTATAACCAAGTTCTACTGTAGTTTGTTTGTTCTGCATGATTAATCACCATAATGTGAAAGTATGAATCATTGTGGCACCTGATATTTTCATACTATTACCTTTTTTCTTGATATGGTCTGCCACTTTTGTGATGCGGAACTCTTGTATTTCAACAGAATCTTCTTATATCATAAATCAGCAAACTACTACTTTTGTTTCCTAACGTCAGTGGAACTTTGTGTAATTGCAAGGCAGCTAGTGGCTTCTGATCTTGAATCATTTCTGCCTCTCTTGCTTTGTCTCTTGCTGTTGTAATAACATAGTATATCATGAGCTTTGGAATGGACACACTGAAAGCTTAAAATGGATTAGGAAAATCCAATTAATATTTGCATATGTATGTATATAACATTCAAATTCAGTATGACACGAAGTTTTGTAACTTTCAGAAGAGGGGAGAGTCTTGATGGAATACTCCAAAGAGTTTTATGTAGTTTTATTATTCTTTCTCTTTGTGTTATTGTTTTTGATTTGATTATTTTCTTGTGTTAATGGGAATATAAGTTTAACTGCCCTTTGTTTTTGACATGTTTTATAGTTTTTTGATCATCTTCAATTCTGGCAGATACAATACTGATCCCTTTTGACAATGCAGAAGCAGTTTCAAAAAATTTTTGATGTTCAAGACTGAAAATGAGCTTTTAAATCAAGTCATGATTTGATCTTGAAAATTTGAGGCTTACAAATGCATAGAATTTAGAATTGTGCAATTTTTTTTAATTTACTTGGTGGGGGGTGGAGTCCAAGTGGCTCCACTCGGCTTAGCGGCCACTGATTGGTGTATTGTAGCCTGCCCCAGGTGATTATGATGATAGAGAATTTGGTGGAATGAAGATTGGCAGGGGAAACTGAAGTACTCGGAGAAAACCCACCCCAGCGCCACTTTGTCCACCACAGATCCCACTTGACCAGACCTGGGATCGAACCCGGGCCGCTGAGGTGGGAAGCCAGCAACTCACCGCTTGAGCTATGGCACAGCCTAGCATTGTGTAATACTCAAGATTTGTTTCATTATAGGGTGCTAAGGCATGTTCTTTAGAGTGGCAGGTTCCTAGGAAAAATTTTGCTTCAGAGTTTAGTGTAGAAAACCGTATGTTTCAGATACATATAACACATGAACTTGGGTGAAAGAATAGTGCTGATATGTGTCATTTCAATTTTTTCAGCTCTGTGTCAGCTTCTTCAGATCGCAAGAAACCGCTCAATACTCCAAGCTTCAATCGTTCTCCTGAAGCTCCATACTCAGAACTGGATAAAATCCCAGGTCCCAGCATCCAGCGTCCATCGGCTAATGAATCTGATTTAGAGTTTGTTTCTATTCTTCAGTATCCTTCTGTTTCTCGCATCCTTTCAGGAAGTAATGGTCGCAAGCCTGAAGCTCAACCTCAACCTGAGGTTTTCCAGAGACTTAACCCACCAGAATCGAAAATTCCTCGTATGCCAGAAGTGTTTCCAGAACTTGCCATGGATCCATCAGTTACAAAAACATCAAAAAAAGATATCTCTCCACAGACAGTGCCTGCACCTGATATTCAGGCCCCACGTGTTAACCCAGAAACTGCTCAGAATCTATCAAATTCTCTTGATAACAAACCACAACCTCCAAACATCCCGTCCAATACAGATTCAATTATTGACCAGCATACAGAGGGAAAACCAGAACAGCTTCCTAATCCACAGCCTCAACCTCCAAAACCTGATGCTGGATCACCAGACACGCCAAATCCATCCCGAAGTTCAATTCGAAATAAGGCACGTCTTGCGTGGGATGTTCACGTATATCTGATAGCATCACTTTTCACAATCCTTGCTCTGTGTTCCTTGGTGAACATTTTTCGTGTCAACATATGTAAGCGTCTCTTGTCACGTGGCTATTACATCACCTTGCATGGCGTTTTGCTCATAATTGGTGTCGTACGTTCTGTATATCTCTTCTATGATGCTTATAATGTCAACAGTTCCTTTCCTGAACCCATCTCTCACCTTTTACTGAATATTGTGTTGCCATTGTTGACTTCGGCCTTTATTATACTCTT
Source organism: Cryptotermes secundus (assembly GCF_002891405.2). NCBI lineage: Eukaryota > Metazoa > Arthropoda > Insecta > Blattodea > Kalotermitidae > Cryptotermes > Cryptotermes secundus. The sequence goes on from NW_019739943.1 coordinate 1,404,667, forward strand.
TATATTCCTTCTATATGCTTCAAAAGTACATATTTTTGGCCTTGGCCTACAAAGGCCTTTCCTCACAGGTGTGTTTATAATATTGCATATTTTATTATGCATTACAATGGATCTTGCAACAGGAATAGACCAAAATATGACGTATCTACCACTCATTTGTCAGTCAATCTTCATTATATTATGTATCTCCCTAGGGTTTGCATATCTTTATGCCTACAAACATCTGTCAAAATCTGCAGCTGTTAGAAAACAGGATAACATTTTTGGAAGTGGATTTACGAACATTGCATACCCGACATTGGCTGTTGCTGTTCGGGCCACTTTAGCAACAGCACTGTTAAGCCTTTTAATGGCAGCTGTTCAATTGTATGGAATATTCGGACCTTACAATGTCGCGAATCTGGGTAATGACAAGACGTTTGGATGGTTGTGGTGGGGTTATCAGTTCTCAGTGCGTGTCATAGAAGTGTCAATGTGTTTTCTCTTATCTTGGGCTGGGGTTCAGCCCCTTCGGTCGAACAATATCGAAGATGAAAAAGAATCACAGAATTCAGGGTTTGCCTTGTTTCGTTGTGGCCAGTGTAATAATACCCCCCAGAGCAGTGAGGCTACTGATGATATTTATCCCGCTGTCTGCGTTACTAATCAGGCCATTCATGATTACACAGTTCGAACAGGAAAGAAAGTCTATGATGACTCATTTCCTCTGAACAATTTGCATAGTGGACTCCCTTTACAAGAATCCACAATTAGCATCTCTACCTCTGAAAGACGCTCTTTGCGAAAGACTGGTTATGTATCAACTAATGACTCGCCATATCCTGTAATTGGGAGTGGCACTGTAGAATGCCGATCCGTGATGAAAAAGTCTGGAACTTTTGATATTGAAAGATCAGATTTTGATTTGCCATTCTCCACCACAAATGAAGTTCGTCGTTCATTAAAGAATTCAAGTGGTAATGGTGGTGGCAGTGGCGGAGGCGGCAGTAGTGGCAACAGTGGTGGGGTTGGGGGTGGTGGCGGTGGTGGTGGGACCTTAATATCGCTGAATGGTGATTGTGACCTGCCAGCAGATTCTGTCAGTGCCAGTAGTGGGACTGTGGAGAGGAGACCAGTGAAGAAATCTGGTACCTTGGATTTAGCCATTGGCTTCCCAGGTAGAGGGACTTCAGATGCGAGGCGGTCCATCAAGAAGTCCGGAACTATGGCATCATTGAATTCTGAAAGAAGAACACCTGTAAACCAACATAGGGGTGGCACACAGACTTTATGTTCGACAAGAGAGTGTTCATCACCTTCCATGTTAGTAGCGGAGAATGGATTTGTAAGATTTAGAGCACTTGCAGACCCAGAAGAACAGGATGTGCAAGATGTGGTTGGAAGATAAAACTAATTTTTCACTATGATGTTACGGATCTTTGAAGCATGACAGTTCATATAAGACTGAGTCCATTTCTTTACAGGCAGATGCAAGTAGTGCATAGTGCTGGATTGGCTTGAAATATGGTTATGTTTTTCTGTGATCTCATCCTTTCAATGTTATGCACTACCATAGTAGAGTTGCACTGAGAATGTCCATATTTCAAAGCCCTGCTGTGATAGCATTGATGCATAGCTTCTGTTACTGAAAAATTTTAGGGTTGGGGGATGTTAGCAGATAAACTTACCATGCAGATTTTGGAACTGTAAACGTTTTTGGCCCTTTATAAACCATGAAAAGTGTATAAAGAGCGCAGATTGGTGTGACCTAGCACCCAAAAAGTTACAGGTTATTTATTTGTTTACCGATGCAAAATTTTGAAAATGTGAAGAAGAAAAAAAGTAAGTTGTGTGGAAATGCAAATCTTATGAAATCATAAAAATGTAATTTTATTAGCTAAGTACAGATATTTAAGTTTTTCTTTTGTAATTTGTATTGCAGTGGAGCTTCATAACTTGTCCTGTTCACTAAGTATGATTAGAATGATCAGCTTGATGAGGATGAGATGGACAGGTCATGTAGCATGAATGGGGAGAAGAGGAATGCATATAGGATATTGGTGGGAAAGGCAGACAGGAAAAGACCTAGGTAGTAACACCAAGATGTAGGTGGGTGGATAATACTGAAATGGATCTTAGAGAGTTGGGATAGATTGGCATGGACGGGATCAGTCTCTTGCGAAAATGGTAATTACCTTTGGGTTCCATAAATTGCTGGGAATATCTTGAGTGACTGCATGATTGGTTTCTTCTCAAGAAGGTCTGAGTCCCATCAAGTTAAGTGTGTATTGTAACGTTTTTTACACCCTGCATGGAAGTGTGTGATACAGACATAAATAATTCCACAATTTTTTAAGAAGGTGGTTAAAATTCAAAATCTTCAAAATGCCAATCTGAATATCTAATATTTTTAAAGATAAACATACTTTTGTGGTTCAGTTAATTCCTGAAAGGTCACTTACTGTAGCTTCCTTATTTTTTATTGTAATTTATGAAGTATTCTTGCATAATTTTAGAACACCAAGTGTAGACCGTGTAATTGTTGTAATCTTTCTGCCTGTTGCACTGGACAAGCTTTGTACTTCTCATATGAATTCTTCTGGTGGCATCAAGTGCTTTCACTATTAAATAACTACAGTTCATTAGGCATATGTAATCCTCTCCTACCAGGTACAATTGAGTATTGAGTATATAGAGGTGGTGGGTTTCCCCATGCACTTAGACCAGTTATTGGTCCATTGTGCGTCCCCCTTTTAATTTCTACTGTCTCCATACCCTACCGGTACTGGTGCTCGCTATTAGCCCCTTTCTGCCAGCGAGGTTCCAACCTTCTACTGGCAGTGGTATCTAATAGTTAGTCCCTTTCTGTCAGAGAGGTCCCCCCTCCTCTGGCAGTGATACTTAATATTTCCCCATCTACCGGAGGCATTGGAAACTACTTTGGGCGGGAAACTTTTTCCAAATTTAGCTCAGAGGTCTCCTAGAGACATGAGGTTCTTTTACGTGCCGTAAATCTACGACATGGGACCCACGGCTTAAAATCCCTCCCGGAGGAGTTGTTCCCTGAATTTTTCCGCCCTTAAAAATTCCAAGACCTCCGCTGGGTTTGAACCCGCGTACCTTGAGTCATGAGATGGGAACGTTACCCCTAGACTACGGAGGCTGCTTACCAGGTACTATGCTGCACACTTTCAGGGTTATTTTCCTGTTCAATAATAAATGAAAACCCCCCATTTAAAATACAGGGTTAGCCTAAAAGAAATGTACACTTTCGAAGTTTACATGGGTAAGATACAAGTGTTCTATATGTGACCCTTTTGTAACATGACAAATATCAGTGTGATCTTCTAGTCCTTCCCAAACAGTTCTCAGCATGCCCATATCAACAGTTGCAGCAGCTACTGTGATGCGTTGTTTAAGATTATTCACGCTTGTAGGGAGGGGAGAAATCATTACTTCCTTCATTCTGTTGCTGCATGTCCATGCAGAATGAGTGATGGGGGATTTTGTTGTTTTCAGTGAGGTTCTGCAATAATTGCAACCGGTAAGGGAACATTCATAAACGTTTATGCAAGATATCCACACAGTCTTTTGTGGAACTTGAAGTTCTAAACTTGCATGTGTTGTCAGCTTTTTTGGGCTGCGCATGTAATTTTCACGAACATTAGTCATTTAAACTATTTCTTTTAGGCTAACCCTGTACTTTGCATTGGTAGATGAGAGAGATGTTTGCTTTAGGCAGGGAAATCTCTGCAGAAGATGAAACCATGTCGGGGTGTAGATGTACAGGAAATTACACATTCTTACATCAAGGTTTGTTTTATAATAAACTTACAGAGTTGACATCAGCACTTGTTTTAAACTGTTTCTTTAATATCTATTCATTTTAGGGCTTCAAATAATGTGGGAGCGATATGTTTTCATCTGATAGCTCTGTCTTCTCTCACTGCATTAAATTGCTGACCACTGTAAATATGACCAAATTAAAAATGAAAACATCAGTGATAGAAGAAGCAGGTAAAGGTCCAGCATGATAGACTGAATTCAGACCATGCAGTTGCAAATTATTTGTGTAATGTGTATAAAACTCTACTATTGTAGCAGGCAGCAAAATTACAAAAAAATCCCACTTATTCCAAATAACACGGAAATAACATAAATTGATGATGATGATTATAAACATTAGGAAATGAAAGTGGATGGGGAGTTAGTAGAACCACTGAATGTGCATTAGTTTGAGAAAGCTGGATTACAGATTTTGTTATTGCTGTATTTCTGAATGACACTATGTTGAAGTATGCAAAAACAAAGAAATATCACAGTTACTGCAGTATTCCACTTTTGTGATTTCAAAAGATATGGACTTGCAAATTATTATTTTCTGTGTTTTCAGAAATGTGCATCTTAATAGTGTTTTAAATTGAAATAGAGAGTCTCATTAGTTACATGATAAAACATCCTACTCAGATTTCATTTCAATTTAAAACAGTACCTTTTCTCAGAATTATAGTGTGTCTGCTAGAATTGAAATGGATTCAGTTCAAAAGAAATTATATCCCAAACTTCATGAAGGTTTCCATTATGTATGATACATGGTTCTCCAATCACATGTCAGTTCTGCAAAAACATTGATGGATAGGAGATTCTGTCATTTATATTTTCAGTATTATCCTGGTGTTATGCTTTGAAGATCAAGAACATTGTTCCTTATGTGTGATTTGTATATACAGTGCGTATTTTGTTTCTTTTGCTTGTAGAATTTATTTCACATTTCTATAACTGGTTACATTTCAGTTGAATCATATTTCATTTAGAATGAAATTTAATTGTGCATTATTACAAAGTAATGCATGAACACTGCTCTTTTGAAAGAATTTGGGTGACAATATGCAGCATATGCTCTTCAGAATTTGTTAATTAACATTACTGGTTGCTGGATAAGGAAAGTGTAATGTATACCAAGGCAAATATTAATTTTAAGTACCTTCTGTAGGCAGCAGTGCTTTCAGTTAAGGAAGTAATTAAACAAGACTTCAAGATGGATGTGAATTTAAGCTTCGTACTGTGTCTCATTAATAGAGCATAGGGATTTGTTGTGTGAGTTTGAGGCATCAGTCAATTCACATGCTTTTTAAATATGGCCTATCTTACGTCAGCCCGCTCCCTCTGTAAAGGTAAAAAGCCCCTGTGTTTGACTAATTAAGCACTATGCCATGAAGGCATATGGGGGAGTGGACGTATAGATCCATGTATTTTTGACCTCAGAACTATTTGGAGGTGAGTGGTCAGCTTCATGCCTCAGCCACTTTACCCCTGGCAAAATAATCCCTGGTACCCACTGGATAGGAGGCTGGTTAGGCCCCAGAACTGGTCAAGATGATGTAGAGAAGAGAAAAATCTTTCCCTTACCAGGACTTAAACTCCGACCCTCAGTCATCTGGCTTGTAGCTAGTCACTATACTGACTGATCCCTCTTTAATTTGTGGACGCAACCCTAAAATTTAATACCCTACTGTCAAATTTACATATAAGATACATAATTGAAACACCATTCAGGCCTAAAATGGTTTATTATATTTAGTAGTTACGTGTGATATTTTTTCTTGAAATTAATATGTTTATGAAAGCTGAGAACAAAAGTTCATTATTCTTGATATAAAATTGATGGTGCTTCATCATTTTACAAGAGTTCTGATTATTTTGCCTGCTTATTTTATAATTTCACTAAGCTATTGTGTTCATATTAGGAGGCATTTTAGTGTTGATAGGTTGAGAGTGGAACATACTTCTCAGTTATACCCGTTATGTGACCATCTTTTCATCTACCTTACCCATTTAGTGTACCCACTCTCCCAAAACATACCAGTGGTATCATTAAATTTGGTGTGGAAGTATTCAAATTTGATGGTAGGTTATAATCATGTTCTGTAGGTGACATATATATACAGTTGTCTTGAAAGTCACCTCACCAAAATTATGCTTATGTTGCAAGGAAAAACTACTTGATTTACAACAAAACACCAGCAGAAAGTTACAATGAGGAGCTGCAGAAATTGTTCAAATTGTTGTCCATCATGTTCAGTGCACTGATGATTCACAGATTGCTGCACAAAGTTTTTTATTTGTATTTAAATTTGCAAATTCCACATGAATGTGTTTTTCCTTTGGCAAAACACTAGTAGGCTTCTTGTTGTAATCGCTGTCTTTGATGTATCCCACATGGAAAAATTGCAAGGTGTAAGATGGGAGACCTTGTGGGCCACTTTACATTGGATATTTCTCGTCACTAAAATTGCACACCTTGCACCCGAAATAAGATGGACATGTAGCGTCAAAACCAGAGGTGGGGTATAAACCACCTCAGTTTTAGGCTTTAGCTTTCTGGATCCTTTCAACTAACGACTGCATGAAGTCATAAAAATTATCAATCAAAACAGTTTTAATCGTTCTGTTTTGTCTTCTTAAGAGTAAGAAGGTCGGTAATTACAAGTATATAGACTTTGTTCTTTCAGACCACGTTTTTGAGGACATGGTGCTTTTCATTTTCTGGTGTCACTGAGCTCTCTAGAAGTTCCATGTAACTGCAGTTACAGTGCCTGTGATGAGGAAGGGCCTGAACATACCTTGTGCCTTAAGAACAGGAGTCTCTGACTAGGGAAACAGAAGCCACCATCTTAATAACTAAAGATGTATAGAATAATCTCTTTATTTTACAAGGAACGATATTTCATTTTGATCTCCCACGGTTTTCACATCACATAAATACATTTGACAAATACCTCTCATTGAAGTTGATTTGAAAACATGGACACAGCAAGAAAAATATTTTAGCCCATGATCAGTGTATACAGAGACAAAACTGTAAGATCATAAGTGTGGTTGACCATAGGCTAATGACAGTTTTTAGGGTGGCAGATATGAACCTTAATCTCCACTCAAGTTTTAGAAACTAGGTAATTTCATATTGAATATGAGTAGTGTTTGGTATAGGCAGGTTTTTTGTAGCTGTATACCTACTAAGTTTCTTCAGTTTTATGTGAAAGTAATTATGCCTTGCTTGTAATGCTGTGAGAATAATGTGTCTTCTTTCCATTACTGTGGTTGAGAATGCTGAAGCCTTTCATGGACAGGTTGTTTGTTCCTCATTAGATTCCAACAAATTATGAAGAAGTAATATATGGCTCCCATAAATCCAGAATATTGAAGTTGGAAATGTTTCCCACATCCTAAGGTGCTGTGGCATGCATTTAGAATGGGTTTCCTTTATAAGAAGCAGGAAATACACTTCTGTGGACATGCTGAAGGGTTAGGAGAGCTCTATTAGTTTTCAGGAAGGAAGGCTTACATCAGTTACATTTTTTATGGTAATTTCATTAAGTAAAAATTGATTTCAAAGGGCTTTATATGGAAAAGTAATTGTAAACTGGAATTGATGTTAACTGAAAGTGAGGTGCAGCGGACATCAGTGACTGAGCCTGAAATTAGGATTACAATGGTTTCAATACACAGTTGATACAAATTTTTTACTTCCAATAATACACAATAAATCATTAATGTTTCCTGTATTTTAAAACATACATATATACAGATTAGTGAGTATTATATTTTGGACCGAGAAGAAAATATATCTTACAGTGGTTTGGGCACGTGTAACAGATTACATAATTGATTGAAACATTACAGTTGTTTGTTTCACGTGGACTTCAGTATGATTTCTGCAGTGTCTTACATTGTAAATTGGGAACATTAGCTAAAAGATATCTCCAAAGTTGTGTACTGCTAGTACTTTGTGAATGATGTTTCTTGCAGTTTTATTCATTCTTCTATGAATGGTATATATTAGTTGCTGTGTTATAATATTACTGAATGAGGTCTTTGACTGTAAAATATAATAAAACTTGCTTTTTTTCTGTGTTGGTATACATGATCACTCATCAGTAATTTTAGTCTTTATGGCCCCTGTTTGTGTAGCACTTAAACATTAATGTTACAACAGAATTTTAAGCTGTAGCATTCGAACTTAATACAAATCACACTGGAGGTTGTTTGCAGGAATATAAAGTCAGTTTTATCTTGCTTGAGGAGCACAGGCATGTGTCGCCAGCTAACAGCTGATACTATTGTACTATTGTAATTGTAAAATATAACGATTTTTTTCTTCTTTCTATGTGAGAATGTTTATTTCCTTTCAGAATATGATCACAACATTTGTGAACTGTGTAAACTTTAAGAAACATGTTCCCACAAGTCAGTGAAACTTGTGTTTGTAAAATGTATACAGACATGCTTTTTCAGTGGTTGGTATGTAGTGGTATCCATGGCACAACTTACTGATGTACATTCAACTTGCAGGATTCAGCTTATTTATGTAAATAGTAGCACACTGTTCTACTAATGTCATACACCATATTAAATTAAAATGGCAGCTTTCTCACTGTTTCATGAATCATATTCTGTGTAAGGCAACATGACAGCTATTTGTTATATGGGCAACAGCTATAATTCACTTGGAGAACTGCATAACTGGAAATATAGTGAAATGTATTCAGTTTGATTTAAAATTCAGACAGTTTGTTCAGAGTTTGTTTCTAGAGTTCATTTTCCCCTGATTAATAGTTGTGGTTTGTGCCTTAGCTTGGTATTTTCATATCTAAATGTGTTTAAAAGAATGAATTAAGTTTTCATGATACTGTTTTCCATATGAAACTTATTTTCAGGCTCATATTTCATGGTCAGCTAATAAGGTGCTTCAGTATATAATTTGTGCCCTTCCCCTGTACCTAATATTAATTGCGTAGTCCAAGAATGGGTACTTCTAGTATCATAATCTGAATGAATTGCACTGCTCATGTCACCATATATATGCTAATGAATGACCGCACCTTTGTGTGAGACTGCCCTATATGGTTTGTTTTAATAATTTGGATTGAAGGCTGCCAGTAGACTAGTAATTATGGGTATGTCCCTTTTATCAGTGGCATACAGAATTTTGCGGCATCTTCCCTCAAGATTAATTGATTATGTATACAGAAATTCTGGTTATCATTAGTATGAATTTTGACGTACTAGTTTTAACTACTAATCATATAGCCTGTTTTTGTCAGATTCTGAGATTGGAGGAGGGAATGCAGAGGGATAGTGTATTAGACACTGAAAAGTCTTCAAGAAGATCTGTGATTTATTCAGGAGAGAAATATGGTAAAACGTTTTCGTTAAATTCAGTATACACATGAGATCATTGGGGGATTACATTCTGTAAACAATGTTTAGATGCTTTATTGCCATCGTTTTAGAATATGCTATCAGTTAAAAGTCCAAGACAGTGGGGGGTAGGGTTAGGTTGAGTGGATCACAGCAAATTCTGGCATATGCTGTTATTTATTTGAGTGGCGGGGGGACATGCATAAAGAGAAATAGAAGCTGTGGTAAGGCCAATAGAGGGTAAAATTAAAACATGTTAAATCTTTTGTCATCTCATCTGTTGTGTAAAAACGTCAGTATTAGGATGTATGAAACTGTAATTATACCTATTTGCTGTGCATGTTTGACATACATTAAAGAAGGGGCATACTATGAAGGTGTTGGAGAACTGTTTGTTTAGGAGAATATATGAACCTAAGAGGGAGGAAGTAACAGGCTGGAGAAAATTGCATAATGATAACCTTTATAATTTGTACTCTTCTCCATATATTATTAGGATGATAAAATGTAGGATGAGGTGGGCAGGGCATGTAGCACACATTGAAGAATTCAAGTGCATTCAGGTTGCAAGAAAACCCAAAGGGAAGGCACCGCTCAGAAGTTACAGGTAGATGAGAGGAGGATACTAAGCTAAATATTAAAGAAATATGATTGAATTGTGCAGACTGGATTACTTTGGCTCAGGTTAGGGAACAGCTGGAGGGAAATTTCTTGAATATATGAGAGCAATAGTATCTCAAGAAGAAGTCATCTCTATGGAGTTGGTTAGGCTGCTAAATTTTTGGCCACATTTCCGAAGCGTTCATGCTGTCCTAATTTAAAGAGAGAGTATGTTGTTCATTGCATATTAATACAGGGCTAATAAATAAAGTTTTTGGATGAAATAAGTTCAAACTTTCCTTTCACTGCATATTCGGTATTTCACATGACACGGACCATGTAGAAAACAGCATGTCCAATAGCTGTTGGAGTGTGTTTGTCGGCCCGTTCCGAGCAGCAGACGTCTGTTTTGGCTCCACTATTTCAGTTTCAGGCGTTAAGAGTGGATATGCAGACGGGAAGGTGTTCTTGTTTTTTATTTTATTTTCAAAAATAAGATGAAGGGAAAAATTGGAGAATATAAGAACGTTGATTAGAAAATATGAGTCATCTCATTTTATATCTTTTGTCTTGAAATAAGTGTAGTACAAAAAGTTCTGGAGTGCAGCTTCAGTTCTTTAAACTGATATGAATTCTGACAGCTGACTATAGCACTTTTACAGATAGTAGCAGGAGCAACAGAAGAAACATCAATGCAGGGATCTGCATATATTTAAATTGGAAGTGGTAGAAGATTTCCTCAAAATGAATGAATGTGAAATATTTGCATACTTTTGCTTAAACAGTTCATATATATTGTAGGTTATGCTATGGATATTTCCCTGAACTGTTCTAATATGGAAAATGGCAGATTATATAAAGCTGTGTGTGTAGAGCTACGAAAGAAACAACCCACTCAGTATTACAATGTTCAGTATTTTATTTGAATGTTTTTAAAGAAACTAACTACTACCATTATTACCACATACATTCCAGTGTTAATATTAATGATACATACATATTAATAAGATTTGAGAATGGTGATATGCTGTGTTGCAAGGGAGCTGCTTCTTGATAAGGAAAGCTGTGATTGTAGTTTGGCTTCACACATCTGATTATGTAGTCACAGTTTAAAACTGTATTTTACTTTTCACAGCCTACCAATTGTGAAAATTGTTTGCAATTAGAAGAATCTATATTGTATGAAACTTGCCAGTGTATGCACTTCCTAATAGAGGTAATAAATAGCTGTGTCTGACTAAAGCTAAATTACAGTCACAGTTTTCTTTAGTTTTTTGCAAGTGTGATTATGAAACCTTCAGAACAGCTTCCTTTTTTCCTTCACCTTATAGAGTTAGCACACTTCTGAGACAAGTTTTGTCCTCATTTGTATTGTATGAATGTTCTGCATAATTGTACATACATCTTGTGTAACACAAGCGTGTTTGTTTCTGTAAACAAAACATTCCATCCTTTTCTACAAAGTATTTCTCTATTGGAAGAAAATTATACCGGGAACTGAGTGTTGCACATGTCAGTTTATTATAATGTCATTTCTCAGCTAAAACTGACTACAGTATGAACATTCTTTCTAAAGATGTATTTATGAATTTTTAGAGGTTTATTTATGAAATGATCTTAGTATTTTAGAGAAATTTGTATTGATCAGTATTACTCTTCTCCCTGTACTCTTAAAAGTTAACATGAAATGTGCAAAACATATTATGCTTGATAGAGAAGCAGACTTTTTTATCACATCTATATGACCAGTTGTAGCAATAATGTAAACAAATTAAAGATAGAATATTAGCATCTGCAGTTTATGCTATGGAAAGGTTTTAAAAACTGCAGAAATGTTTAATATGTCCAGATATGTTGGATATATTATATCAGTAACCAAGGAGAAACCATAGTATGGTGCTATTATAACTGACAGTGGCTGTAATTTGGTGCACTGTATAAAGCTGCTTCTGCTCCTGTGGTATGTATGAAGATATAAAGTATGTTGATTTTGTAATGAGAAGTTTCCAGTTTCATCATGCATCCATACCAAATATAATATACTATTATTTCTAAGTTTACAAATTAACTTCCCAACAGAGAAATCAATTGTAAATTCTGAAAGTATTATTACTCCCACATCCCATGATTCCCAACAAAGTAAACGTTTAAAGGATGCCCAAAAGAATATTTCAAAATCTTTAAACGTAAATAATTACTTCAATTTTTATAAGTTATTAAATATATCCATATATTTTCATTTAGGCATAAATTTTACTCTAGTACCTTATATTGTAAATTTCTTTGTAGTACAAGTGTTGACTTTTTTGGATATTAGCCATCATCACATTTTCATATAAAACATTTTGGAGACTGGACTCTACTTCTGTCCTCAGGTAAAAGGCCTGCTCAGTTGGGCCCAATCACTAGAACTAGTCACTATATCTGAAGTAGCTATATTGATTGGGCCCCTCTTAGTATGCTTTTTTCTGAGGATGGAGACAGAATGCAGTCTCCAAAGCATTGTTTTAAATAGAAACAGGACAATGGATAATGTCCATAAAGTCGGTAACTGTATTAATATGTCATAGTCACCAACTTTTTGATCTTATTCATTGTAGTACTTATGATAGTAACAGTACTTAGGCAGGCTTATCGTGAGAGTCGTCTGTGTGTTTAGAGCACTTTGAAGCCATTTTAAACACTTGGTAAACAAAGACAGTTCCTGTTGCAATTTCTTTCTCTAGAGGTGTACGTTTGGATTGTCCAGTTTCTCATTGTATAAAGGCAGCATTCTCTTCTTTCACACTATGTTGTTGTACAGTTATGAAAGAGAAAATATAGGTGTTTGCAATATTGTTTAATAATATTCTTTTGAAGATAATCACAAAACTTGATGGATTTAGAGTCACAATGCAGCCACATTTTTAGACAAATTCGTAAGACACTCTTAGTAGTATATTTTAACCCTGTTTCCCTATATACATATACTCAGTGAAGCAACATTATTGTATTGTCATTCTGTAGAGTGCACATTTCAGTGTGAGAGAATGGAAATAATCTGTTCCTGATACAAATTGCATTGTTATGTGTTCAATGATTCTATGTAGAACTTTCCAGATTCTCTTCAGCAGAATTTGAGTTTGGTCTTCATATCACGAAGTTGACTAAGATTAAGCATATCAGTTTGCACCTGAGATAGTTATTAGAAATTTTGGCTGGAGAAGGAAAGCACGAAAATAAAAACTGCATTCATACAGATACTTAAGACCTGTGGAAAAGTTTCAACATATGGCATTTACATGTGAACTATGGAAAACCCTTTGCCTTCACAGCAGTTAAGACTAGGTCCCCCCCCCCCATTTCAAGTCAGTTCTTTCAGATTTGTTTCAGTTATTACTCAAGAGTTTAATCTGTATTTAATCAGATTCTGTTTTTCAAATGTGGTTGCATAATAATATAATATAATCTCTTTGTCCAGCGATCAGGGGTGAAATATGTACATTCATTGCATTTATATAACAGTAAGTGCAGTTATTTATCACTTCAGGTGTTATCCCACTATTATATAAAAACAGTTTCAGTTTATTTGGGTCAGTGTGATTCACCATATACTTTCATATGAGTTCAGTATATTTAAACACTGTGGTTATTTCTATGCTCTGATGATAGGTGTCAAAGTTGACTTATGTTTCATATTGGATTGCAGAGAGTTAAAATTGATAACTGTGTCTCAATACATGAAACCAAACCTTGAATTACTTTTGGTAGTTGAATATTTGCTTTATGTATTATGTTATTATTCATGGTAGACCCATAGGTCTCCTCTCATACAGGCCTTTAAATCAAATCACGTTTTCTTGCTCCGCCGCATGTAAGAAACAATTCATAGACGCTGCAGGCCAACCCTAACCTATAATGTAATGGGATTCCGACCTTCAGCTTTTCTGCTGCCATCCTATGCAACATGCAATTTCTCTCTTTAACTTGAAGTAAGTAGGGATTTTGGCTGCACCATAGCTCAAGCGGTTAGTTGCTGGCTTCCCACCGCGGCGGCCCGGGTTTGATCCCAGGTCTGGTCAAGTGGGATTTGTGGTGGACAAAGTGGCACTGGGGCAGGTTTTCTCTGAGTACTTTGGTTACCCATGCCAATCTTCATTCCACCAATTGCTCCACAATCACCCTCGCCTACCATCTGGGGCTGGTTCAATGGGCCAGAAGTGGCCTCAGTACAAGGGACTTAGTCCCACCCCACTAGCATTAAAAAATTATTCATGATACTTCATTTTCTTTAATCTTGGTTTCCATTCTCATAAAGTTCTAGCTATAGGAGGAAATGGAAAAAGCATCACAAAGTTCAGCCATAAGGAATGGAAAATGAAGAGAAATTAAGTAAAGTGTCACATTATTGCAATTAAAATTTGTGACATTTCTTTCTGCATTCAAAGATTTGAGAATTATCTTTCTTTGTTTCAGTCTCCTTATTAATTGATTAGTTTATGGAACTGCTACTCCAGTTGTCAATCAACCTAAAGTATTTGTGAATAATATTTCATATGAACTTCACATGAAAAGTGCATATGTATGCACTTTTATTTTATGTGTTGTCATCAGCACCCTAAAACTTGATCTGTTGGGTTTGTAAAATTTCAGCTATCATTCTGGTGAATGATATATTTATTTTATTCTTCACACAGTGAAATTTTTTGGTAATTCAGAGCTGAAATGCTTACACAGCATGTTATATGTGTCAATTTAATTTATGAAGTGTTCTTTTGTATATTACAGTAGTGATGCATAAGCATTTTCATATTTCAGGGGGGAGGAATCTTGGACCCATGTGGCTAGAGCCCATATTATTCTCTACGTGCATGTTGTACAGTGTCAGAGCAATCATGTTAAAGATGTTAGCCTTGTGAACACTTTGAAGATAGAATGAAATGTGTTATTTTTGCAGTTCACTGCTACTGAATATACTGGCAAGAGAGGCAATCAGATAATGCATCACTGCCACCTCAAGTCATCCCATCACAGGTGTTATCAGCCATTTCCTTCAGGGTTGTGCTAGCCATTTGTGAGTGCAGGCAGGGTTTTAAGAGGCATGATACAGTATGGGTATGAGGGGAGGAGGGAGCGCATAACCTAACAAACTGTCCCATTAGCTAAAAGAGGAGTGTTAACACACTTCAGTTGCTTGAGCACTCACAGAGTGTAGAGCATTGAATAGCCAATACTTTTGAAAAATCATTCTTTACCGCTGATACACTATTCCATTAGGCCTCGTATATCATTCTAATGGCAGTATACCTTAAGCTGTGAAAAACAGATTAAACTAAATCTCTCATAAGGAATGTGAAATGAAGGTATTACTTTCAATCTACAGATATATTTAATTTGTTTTACTGAGTGATGTGTGACAATTAAGAGGGTTATGTTTTGTTAACAAGAGTAAATTGTTCACAGGATTTTATTGAAGTGGATTGATAATATTTGTAATACCACATTTGCTCACAGTTTTGCTCATGATTTTAGTATGACTTTTCAGTCTCATGTAAGGTTCATAAAACAGTACTAAATCTGAGGGTCTGAGGGATGTACCATTTATTTAGCTTGATTTGCTAACTGAAAAATTTTTTAGTTACATTCCATGTGCACACTTATTGGACAAACAGACCATTTGTACCATTAGCTACCTCCCTTTCACACACTGTAACATAATGTACTTCTCTTGCACGTGTTGGTATAGGTACTTACTAGCTCCTCCAAAAAGAGATACAGATGAGATCATTAATTCCTCACATAAAGAGGAACATTATGTATTTTGAATTTAATATCATTTACATGAGAAATACGAGTTTACTGTGGTCATTGTTTTACCCAAAATCAGTGTTTATGCCACTCTGAATCAGAGGCCTTCTGTATCAGTAATGGCATTCAGCCACTCACTCACACACAGTTGTGGTGGTTTTCTTAAATAGTTTTTCAGAAAATCTAAATCAGTGTTCTTAAGATCCTCCCTTAGCTGCATATATTTTCTTCTGACATGGGTGTGGTGTGTTAATTACATTAGGATTTTCTGGATATATCCTTGTGTCTGTCATGAACATTATGAACTTCAGGTGAAACCTCTCAACTGTTTGGTGCACCAAAAGAATACAGAAGCTGCTGCATATAAATGTGGGAGTGCTCTTAGTTGTACATAACCTCACCTTATCCATCAGAGTGATATTAAACATCGAGAATTAGTGTGCATTAATTCAGGTTATTCGTGGTTACAATATTTGTGGGCATTTGCCCTCCCCCCCCCCCCCCCCNGGACACGAAAATCATTTATAATTTAACTACTTTTCTTTCTTGATTGGATAACTTTTTACTGCACACATCGTTTATTCAATGTTAAACATAATTCTTCTTAAACTACCAGATGTCTTGAGATTGCTGTACTCTATGCCATTACCTTGATGTTAAACTATGTGAAAACAATTTGTGTATCTCCCCTCCAACCTCAAAATTGTCTTTCTAATCAGAAAGTGATTACAGTTTATGTTAACATTTGTGTACTACAGAAGTGGTTCATGAAAGTTGTGCTAAAGTAACTTTACAGGCTATTGCAGGTGTTTTATTTATGTTTTAGGATTTGAACAAAAGAACGAGGATTTACAAGAACTTCCTATCCTGCAAATACTGGCATGCTTTTAGTAATAATATGGAGAAATATTCTCATTAGTTTCTTTCACAGATCCTACCATTCTGATAATGTAAACATTATATATATGCAAATGGAGCTTTGTGGGGAAAGAGTGCTGTAGAAGATAATTTTAGTTGGTTTTATATTTTCATCACAATGAAAGACTATAATAATCAAGATCTACATAATGTGACTGTGATGCAGAATACGTTTCTAAAAACAATGCATTATTTTCTACAGCAGTTTTCATTTTATAATTTGTGTTAAATTTTCAAAAGTATGGATTTAAGTAATGAAGGTTTTAAGTGTAGAGTCAGACTGATAAATTTTAACAAGGTATGTCCTATTCATAATAAATCATATATCATACACAATGTGATAGTCCTTGAAGTATCTATGAAGGCCTAATTTTCGTTCTGTATTCAGCTAGGATCTGTATGGATAGTCTTTGGTTGATTGCTGTTTTGGTATTTTTGTAATTACACACTGACCCAAATTGGTCGCTTTTCCTTTGTGATACACAGTGTTTCAGTATAGCAATGAAAAGTAAAAAAGACTGGACATGCCATATTGTTGTGAAATTGGCTATAATTTTTTATATTTTTTACCATGTATCTTGTATGCTTGTTTTGGTATATTTAGGATTGTTCACGAATACTCATTTTTAAACGAATTCCTGATGTTTTAGGCATAGCTAATCATGACATACTCTGATGATTATGTTAAAGGATTTGGTTGTGTTTGAATATGTTGATCCATTTTCATGTTTCTCAACATGCTTTACAGTTGTGAAGTGCAATGATTTTTTATTTGTGTTGTGCAAGAATTTTGTGTGGTTCCCACATTAGAATTCTGAGTACTTTAATAAAGATTAGCCAATTTTTTGTATGTGTGTTTATATACTAATTTAATACTTTATTTGAAGACTGAAGGACAGTGGTGAAAGTTTTGTGTTGTAATTTAATGGAGGTGAACAGTACTTCATCTGAAAGAAATTGATTTGCAGAAATCAGTTTTCCAAACAATACTGAGGAAGAGGTTGGGTGTTCATTTCACAGCACTTCTTACAAGAATGTATTGCTGTGTTGAAATCTCTGTTCATATTTCGAAATATGACAGTGTTGTAGCATCATGAGGAGAAATATTTCCATAA
Organism: Cryptotermes secundus; assembly: GCF_002891405.2. Lineage (NCBI taxonomy): Eukaryota > Metazoa > Arthropoda > Insecta > Blattodea > Kalotermitidae > Cryptotermes > Cryptotermes secundus. The sequence continues at coordinate 1,422,267 of NW_019739943.1, forward strand.
ATATGAAGGGGGCTTATTTCAGTCTTATTGGAAATTGATTGATGGTAGTAATTACGTGTTATACATTTTTTTTTGCACTTTAGGCATGATCACTCTTAAGGACTTGTCTATATGAAACAGATTTTCTGCATTTCCATTTGATACTCAAATCTCACGACCAACAAAAACACACCAATATTACATTTTAAAACTTGTTTTCATGTAATGAGGTATGAGACTGAGTCCACTTGGTACTTCGGCCACTACTGGCCTGTTGTACGAGCCCCAGATGATAGACGATGGTGACTGTGGAGCAATTGCTGGAATGAAGATTGGCAAGGGAAACCGAAGTACTCAGAGAAAATCTGCCCCAGCGCCACTTTGTCCACAAATTTCACATGAGCAGACCCGGGCTGGAACCCAGGCCAACACGGTGGGAAACCAGCAACTAACCGCTTGAGCTGTGGCTCGGCCTTTAACGGGGTGTTACATCAACATGTGATATTGGCAAAGGAATGGGAGATTTTGGATTCTCGCAGCAGTAACTTTGAAGATTACTGTTTTCTGGGGTGTGACATGTGCACTTTGGTGAAATCTACTCTCTTGATCTTTAGAGCTGAAGAGTGTTTTACCCTGAAGATTGAATGAGCAGATTCCTTTGAAATATTTTCACCAGTCTACCAAACTACACAATATCACATCCATGAAGACAATAATCTTCATTGATACCATGGGTTTATATTAGTTTTTGTTTATTGTGTCCTATTTGAGAAATAGGATTACTTCTATCTATAGTTTGTTGCCTGCAGTGACTTAAGTTGTGTGGAAGGAATTGCTGATGCAGGAGAATATGAGAGCTCTGCATGTCATTGAGATTTCCTCTCTCCTACAGCTGTATAAAAAATGTTTTTATGGAGTACATCATAAGTGAATTATGAATTTAGTGGTGTGCGGAAGTTAGTATAAAGATAGTTTACTTCCTTCTGAAGAAATGCAGGATGACGGTCTTAATAAATTTGGTTTGGAGTGTATTTTATAAAGAAGAGAATTGAATTTGTATGAAGTATTCCAGATTGGTGCATTTAATACATGTTCACTTGAATTTTGAAATTGCTGTTAGTCATGATATTGAGTGAAATATCTTAATTGTTTCTCTTTCCTATTTAATAATTCCAGAACACCAGCATGTGCTACCAGGATCAGCATAGTCCACATATCACATTGGAGTATGACATGAAGCAGTTCTATTTTAATGAAAATTGCCCTGTTACTTTTCACTTGCAGTGGTTACAGTTGGTTAAACATAGGTTTTGGCCCCTTTGTTTTAATGTGGTTAGTATTTAGTGTAATCCTGTGTGAATTTCACATAGCCTACCATTTTAAAACTGTATTTATTACATTCAGGGAATGTAAGGTAAGGAGTAGACATATTTTAAGAAAGTAGTTATTATTTCATTTTGCGTTCAAATTTAATTAGAAGTTTTTCAGAGAATCTCTTTTTTTGGGCGTGTGGGGGATGATTGAAGTGATAACACAATATGCTTCTTAAATTGGTGTCACTTAAATAAAGTTAATAGTGATATACAGTGTAATACAGATGCAAACTGCGTCAAAAATGGGATGATCCTCCCACTAAGGCACCAGACTTTCAGTAGTAAAACCACTATTTGTGCATCGATGGTGAAAAGTTTTAGGTCATTGAGGAATTGCAACCCATTGTATAAGGTGCAGAAAGTAGTTGTCCCTGATGTCCATGTACAGATGGATTCATTGCTCAAAATTGACAGACTCTGCAACATTTTGACATGAATGACTGCTGTCTGCTGACAAATGTTCTCTTAGAGTTCAGTGGTTCAAGGCTTTATCATGCAGACGTGTGCCCCACAGGGAGAAATGTGGTGTTAAATGTGGGGACCGTGTTTGCTAGAGGTTTTTTTTTTGTTTTTTTTTGTTTTTTTTTTTTAGGTAACCTGATCTCCAGGAAAGCTTTCAGTTTCCCTTGTTCTTGCATTTCATATGTGAAATTTTCTGACACACATATATATATATATATATATATATATATATATATATATATTGAGGTTTTCATTGCACTGACTCTTGAGTGATGCCTTTTGCAGTGTGGCATTGTAGCCATGTAGGTTGATAGTCACGTTTCAGGGCAGCATCTACGTGCAGGACTACATAGTCTCATAACCCAGAAAGCCTAAGTTTAATCTTGTCCATCTTGCTGCGGAAGCAGGCAGTAATTTGATCCTCATCTGTCAAGTGGTTTACAAATGCATTTAAAATTTTGAGGTAAGTGTTTATGTTCACAGTGCAGTTAAAGAAAGTAAGACCAATTGTGTGTGTGTGTGTGTGTGTGTAGGAAACTGGATCAACAGCTAGTTTTCATGAATATAGATTGCTTGTGGATTTTGTGATCCCCACAAGAGTGTTTTTTTGTTAATTCATATGTTTACTGAGGTGAAACCATCCTTGATCTGTAAACCATGTGATATCTAGAAACCCAAGGTGTTTCACTATTGTTTAAATCATGAACAAAGCTGCATACCGCTTTCCTTGTCCATTGCTAGTGACTCCTGAACCACTAACACAATAAGGGTGTAATTCAGCATTGTTATCTAGTGTATTGTAATTTTATTTCATGAGGAAGCATATGTGATAATATGGAAAGTAAGGCCAGCAGCCACTCCATTAGATCCTGTAACATCTGATGGAACAGATTCCAGCCCCTTGCTTGCTATTTATTGAGGTGTATTGTTCTCTAATTTTTTCGCCGATTTCAGAATGCAGTATGCTCATTCTGTAATGCCCTCTGTGACTCCTCGAATGACCTGTATGTGCAAATGAGGAACATGTACTCTTTAATGGAGTACATCAGTCTGTCACAAGAATGAAATATGGACTGGCTATCATGCAGTGTGCAATGAAACATTCCAAGAATGGATTCAGCACTTCACTACTATCTCAGGATGACTTTCACGATTACTTGTATTGTGCATTTGATCATCTTCAGTGCTGAGATAGTGATTTTATTGCTGTCTAGCAAGAGGATCATCGTCTTCTATGTTTCCTTTTGTTTCACGTTTATCCATGGAAAACATTGTCCAGAACGAAATATTTCACTTTCCTCATCTTGATCATTATAAAGAAACATATCCAGTTTGGAAGTAATGAATGATATATTTTATTCATTATTCCAAAAGCAGTTTTGATATTTGTGTGGCAGATTGTTGGGAGAATGTAGTTACTTCTGAATGAAAGCCATCCACATATATAAATCTGGGAATGTCTTGCAAAGTGTCATAATGTGGTTACAGTTTATCATTCTGAATATGAAGTTGAATTTTAATTATGAATAGTAATTTTCAGACACTTTATTTCTTAGATTGTAATTTAGGGATGTAATAATGTAGATATTTGTTCTGTAGTGAATTTATTTGGAACTGCTTTCTTTGAATCAAAACTGTAATCATTGCAATTTTATTTCACAGTATGAAGGCATCCTGGGATGCCATATTGTACAGGTGAATACTGACCTAATTCTTTGGAAAGCTGAAGTAGTTGCATGTCACTCAGTTTGAAACTCAAGAAATGCCTGCCAATCCACAGTGAAACAGAAGCTGTAAGATTACTGAATTTTTTATGTACAGATATTTTATGTAAGTAAATGCTGTATTCCATAGTGTTGACAATTAAGTATACAATATTCATATTTTAGTGTTGTATTTTTTTAATTCCTTTGATATCCTTTTCTTTTGCAAAAGAGGTACAGAATTGCAGTTTTTGAGTAAGTAATTTGCATATAGTAAGTAGGATTCATTTAGAACATAGTACTTAAGAATCTATGTCAACCTATTTGCACATGAAATTGTGAGCAGTAACATATCCTTGCTTGTTGGTTTTATACTTGATATGGGAGATATATCAGCACAATGCTTGTCTTTAAATATTTGTGTTGTATGGGCTCTTAAAGGAAGGATGACAAATTCACATTTCATTTCATATTTATTCTCATATTCTTTTTGCCTATGGGAGACCTTTGTATCGTGGGATGGATTTTTGTTTGTTTGAATAGAACAGCATCCACTGCACCTCTGGACACTTTTAAACAGATGTGAAGTCGGAATGTGTAAATCCAGTTTTTAAAACAAGTCATGTGGCCATATTAGGCATTGTGCTTTGGGCCGCTCATTAGATGATACTTGTACACAAGATGACAGAAAGCTTTGAATCTGTGCAACACTTAATACAATTTTTGTTCCACAATTCTTAGACTGATATTACAGTTTTGTAGGATTTCCAGCATACCAAACAGTGGCAGGTGGCATTAATGCATTGTAATAGAACTATTTGTGAGCATCTCTTCAAGAATTCAGAATTTTTGGCTGGAAAGCAAAGAGAAGTTATTAAAAATTGAAGTGTTTTCAACTTCCTTTGTAGTTAAAAGGATTTTAATGTACTGTTGACAAGGTTATTTATTAATAACAACAAATATTAAGGCAGTCCTGAAATTGATATGCCATTCCGTCAAGCCTTGTGCCATGTCTCAAGGTATGAATGTGAAACAAGATTGAGTAATTTAAGCTTCTTATAGTAAATGCAGCTTTTCTGTTGTTAACTGTTTGCAATTAATAAACAGATGGCCAGAGCTATTAAAAAGCTTTTCTGTTTGTTTCATTAGCAAAATGTATGCAAAGTTAAAGGGAATAGAAGTCCATATTTTCATTTGCCTAGAAGTAAAGATCCATGCAAGCAGCCGCCAATATCCATACCATGTATTTCTTTGGCTATTGAAGCTGTGCATAAAGCAGGGAAACATTTTAATGTTGCATGCACAACCAGAAACATCTTGATGATCACAAGGGAAGTAGCAATGAGCAGTTCTACAGTAGTAAATGTGCAGTATGGGAAGTCAACAGATGAGGAATCAAGCTGATAGATTATATTGCCACAGAAATAAGTTACTATGGATTAAGAAAGACAGAAGTACTTAAAGTAGTTTGTCAGTATGTGAAGGAACTGAAAAGGAGTATCCTAACTTGTGGGACATAAATGGCCAAAGGGATGGACAGTGGCTAACTGATTTGATGGGTGGGGAAATAATTCTGACACAGAATTTTGAAATGATCACAAATTAGTTGCAAGAAGACTTGGGTAAAGTGTGAATGCCCACAGTTTAACAGAAACATCGTTTCTTGATAACTTTCTGAGGTATGACCTGCCAATGTAAAGTTTCCATTATACATTTTGGCGCAGTTCTTGAAACTTTCATCAACTGGATTACTGGAGCTGGAATTTTTATTCTGACACAACTCCAAACACATGATCTGACTGATATTGTCTCAGACTACCTGAATGCTTCACTAGTATAGAATCTGAACAATCATGGAGCTGATGGCCAAGAAGAGAAACAGTTCATTGTCATTATCACCCTCCAATATGTTATTGTCTCATTAAAAGTGCCTTTTTTTTCTGCAATAGCAAGTGAGAGTGAGTGGACTAGATGCTCTGTCAAAGCAGATTGGAGACTGTGAGAGGAAGAAAACATTGCATAAGAATATACAGATGACATTTACATACTGGGAAGGCATTCACTAATATTTCAATATGAAAGGGATATTCAGTGACATATATAGAAAATAATTTGGAAAACATTTCTATAATTTTATTAATCATGAATTTATATTCTTATATTTTAATTAGTGTATCTTTTAATGTTACCATTTGTATATACAACACCATTTACAAATATATTTTACAGAATGACAAAGTCTTTATTGTTATCTTCTGGTACCAAGAAAATGTTGGCTACATAAAAGAAAGGACAAAACTTGTGGAACTACACTTCTCTCAGGTATCATACCTACAGACATTTTAAAAGAGCTATTACACCACTCATCTTTAGTTGTTCTATCCTTATTACAAAATGTACTTGATTTTAAAATTCATTAAAAACCTAGTTTAGGTGTAAATAAGCGTTTATTGGAGGTTTTATACAGGGAATGTTGTGTTTTTTAATTAAAATAGAATGTAGAATGATTAGCAAATTTAAGACACCATTTTCCGTTTTTTTCTAAGTTGCTGATTTATACATATTCTATTGAAATAAACTAGTTTTATCAGGGACATTTAAACAAAATAAATTTGTTACACTTAATGGTAACATGCAGACATTAATAAATTTGGTGTAGACACCGTTACTTCCACTGGTGGAGAAACCTAGTAGCAGTGGGTGCACAAGTATTTTCAGAACATTTTTGTTTACTTAAACACTTAACATCAATAGTATGACAACAAATGTGTAGTCCTGATGTATTGTAATGGATGATACACTAGCAACATATTAAGTTTCTCTGAAACTTTTTACTTATTTGCTCTGTTAAGTCCATGCTTATATTTATCTTGTTGCTTTCATATATTAGGCCAAATAGTTGGTTATCTAACTTTCACTGATAATGCAAATAGCATTCTCATGGAAGCTAAGAACATTTAAATTGCAGTTTCTGATAAAGTGATGTATATCTTCAGCTTTAGAAATAATTATGGCCATGCCAATATCTCATATGTCTAGTCAGGGAGGTATGAAATCTGTCAGTAATCAGAAGTCAAATAGGTGACAGCAAAGGAAGCAAGAGTAGGCAGGTGCTTTTTGAAAGCCTGTAATTTTCATATTGTGGTACCCCAAATAATGGGTACTGATCATCACAGTGTATTGATTAACATCCTTGTTATTCAAGAGGTCATATGTCTGAACCCTGGCTCAGAGAGCAGCAACTGTGACTGAGATTTCTTGTGTTTTTAATAATCTAGTAAAGAAAAATTCTTGAAATCCAAAATACAAGTGTCAACAGTAGAGGAAATAAGTCTTAGAAATCACAGTATCAGTTAATATTGTAAGTTAACAGCAATGAGAAAATACCTGACAATTCCAATGGACGCTGAAAGCAGAATAACTGCATTGCTGCCTTCGACATTTAGTTTCATACACAGGAATTATCCCACTTTCTCCAGATATTGAACACTTTATCATTTCCTACAAGGAAAAGGTTGTTTTAGAATGGAAACACACCTCTATAGTGATTCATTCGCTGTTTCTCTGATCTTATTCTATGCAGTAAAAGAAAGTGTCAAACAGTGGGATAATTTCTTTAATACAAATGGGAGACATCATCAGTAATTCAAATAAAAGACGTTATAAAAAAGGAGTTGTGGTATAAATTGTGATTTTGTTAAAATTAACATTTGTTAGAAAAAGTGTGATGTCCTCCAAGAATATTATTTTTTTTAATATTCTGTTGTGACTTTTCTTCTTGCTTCATAATGTGTCCATATGCTGCATATAATCTTAACCATTTCCATCATATGAATTAGATAAATCAATCTGAAGTGAACTCTTCTATTGTCATTAATTCTTATTTGTTACATCATGAGTAGAAAGAAATCTTTCCAGCCACCCTTCAACAGTTCAACTTTGAAATGAGAAACTTGCGAACTGCAATTTCAGTGACCTCAAGTCTGTAACTTCAATGTTAAATTTTGTGTTTTTAAGTTTTTCTTAGTTTACTACTGTCCATACACCCTGCTCCCCCATAAAACCTTAAATGGAGGTTTCACTGTGTATGGTATTATCAGATATTACATTCAAATCCTGTGTCTTTTCCAACAAATTGCATTTATCCACACCACATTTGTAATGGATATGTAGTGTTTTCTAGGAGGTATGAGCTGAATTTTAAAATATTGTTTAAATTAACGTAATGTTTCAAAGAGTTATGAAAAAGTTGCCAGTATTTCATATTAACATGTATTTACAGATGAAGTAGCAGAATTGAAGGGAATGAATTGTTAATTAAGAAATATGTAGGAAAATATGAACAGAATTTATGGTGGCCTGAATTAAAATATTAAGAAGGTAACACATTTCAATCCCTATATTACAGATTATTTTTTATCTTTGCATATCTTCTCTCATTTTATATACTACAGTTTCACTATTATTGTTACTATCATCCTCATCATCAACCTCCTCATAATTATTGTTCTTGCTGCTGTTATGTATAAATCCTCTTCAAAACTTCATAAATTTACAGTGTCCATCATCCTTGCCTGCTTTACTAATCTGTATTTATTTTTTACTCTAGTTCCAAAAATTTAAATAATTAGAAAATTAAATTTGGAGATGAAGTACATTTAAATATCATACAAATTTTGTAGTTGAATTTCCTGTTTAACACTTTTGCCATTAGTGATAAAAAACATCAATCACCTGAGTCTTTGCCATTATTCACCAATTCCTCAGAGTCTGGATACTAGTGCAATATGTCATTAATATACATGTTAAATTTTAAAACTGAATTTGTATCCATAACAATTTCTTGCACTTCACTTTCTAGTACAAAATTTCTTGAAATCAGTTAGTGAACAGCACTCTGTATTTAGTTGAACAGTTCCATCTACAAAGTTCACTTGATTATCAGCAATGTGAGATTATTGTAATCACAAGACTATCATGTAATAGAGTGACTATAGATGGGGTTTGCATTGGTAATGAGATTTATTGGGCTCTGCAACACACAACTCGTGACTACACTTTACAAATCACTATCACACACGGACTAGTGTTCTCAGCCACCATCTTCACTGAGCTGCTTTGTAGCGGTTTCCAATGGTGGACGCTCCCCATCCTCTGGTTTCCTGAACTGTCCCTAGCCTCAACTACCAGCTTCTGCAACTGTCAACTGACTGCCTGCAGACTACATATATATATGATCTCAACATGGACTGCATAGGAAACACTTCTCCCAACAGTTGTTCTATTGTTGCATCACGTAGCTACCAGCATGGATCGTGTCGAGAACACCGCTTCTCAGTTACTCAATTGTTGCATGTTATGAAGCTGTTGCCTCACAACAAGCGTTTTTTTCCAGAGCCGTTCCCTAGCAACGGTTGTCTCTGCTGGCTTTGAGCAAATATGCCACAATACTAAAAGGGTTGAAAGAAAGAAATTGCGTTCTGTATTATTTATTATGTTTTGTCTACTGTAAAGATATTTAAACAGTACTGCAAAAAGTACCAGATTTAAATTAATTGCGAAATTGTATTTCAGAAAAACAAGTTGTTTCCTCAAATTAAAATTCTGTTTATATGTTGGTAATTCTAGCAAAAAACTACTAGTCATTTAACAGACAATATGAGATTTGAGGTTCTCAGGGCAGTGATTGTCAGGTGACTGTATACATTGTTTCGCTCCCAGAAAACACTGAACTTCAAGCAATAAATGATTTCTTAAAATATTCTCAAGAAGAATCCCAAGTACACAGAATTATATAGAACAGATGAGCAGAAGTAATAGCTTAGCTCACATATAAGATACACTCTTCATTATTCAGGTACATATTATCCAGATAGTGTTATCTATGAATGATTTTTTTCTTTACTTGTTCTATATATATGTGTAATATCACACAATTTTTCAGTTGCAAACAAGGTGAACTAAGGCTTCATCTTTTTTTCCTCCTTGAACAAGTAATGCAGTGATTGGGGCAGAAGTGGATAAAAAATTGAAAGTGAAATGGTAATAGTGGATGCCATAGTCAATCAGCCATACGCATGTAATACAAATGTCACTATGAGCAATGAACACTTGAGTCTTCATGCCAAATAATGGTTGCTGATATGGACAGAATTAAAGAGAAATGATCATAATGCACAAAAAGTGAAAAATAAATTTAGAGATTAAGTCCTTCTCATCTAGATTCACAAGCAAGCAAAGCAGATAACAAATGGTCAATGGAAAAAGTGTGAATCATTCTGAAAAGTGGTATTAACAGCCTTACTGGGCAGTTATGTTAAAAATGTATTTACTTTTGAATGTACAAAGTATAAATTACACATCGTATTTATTAACAGATGAGAATATCATGCCATGTTACTTATTAGGCTTCTATGAATAGTCAAGCTGAAAAGCATTCTGCAATTTGTATTTCATTGGGTGTATGCCCCTGTTGTATCCAGTCTGCCATTCACCTTCATCTCAAATACTTTTGTACATTGTAGACTACATGGATCAGTGAATTTAATACACGGATATTACAGTGCAGGAAAATTTGATCTGTTGTGAGAAATTTAAACAATTCAGAAAAGCATTATGGATTGTTTATCAAAATAAGCGTCAGTTGTATAATAACCTGTTAAAAAGGATTAAGTAATTTGTGATGTGCTGTAATACTAAATAAATTATCTTGCATTATCTGTGTAGCTTATCCGGTTCATTAGCCAGGATAACTGGTAGTTAACTTAATTGACCTCAGTAAGATGTACGGGACATAATTAACAGCATTAATACTGAATCACAAATTATGGAAAAGTTAGTTTCAATAAACTATTCATCATAAATTGGTGTAAACATGAAATATTCAACTGTTTATGTCATAGTTCACAGACATTCGTTCTAGTGCTTATATGAGATGGTATAGCAACAGGCCACATGGTGGATGGCTGAGAAATTAGGGTTCATTTCTTAGAAGGGACAGGGGATTTCTCGTTTCCACAGCATCTAGATTGGTCCTGGAACCCACTGGAGACTCTCCCCTGGGTTAAATCGCCAGAACATGAAGGTGACCACCAATATTCATCTAGTCCTGAGGTTAAGAATGCATGGAACTACATCTCCATTCTTCACTGCATCTTCATGGTATGGTGCGTAATTAATTAAACAGAGGGACAACTTTACTATCACCTTACCTTCAGGACAGAATCTGGGCTTTGCATTTTTAGCCATGTGATATGACCATGGGCATTGGCAGGGGAAGACATTGTTAGGCATCTGCAACTACATCCCACCAGGATTTGTGAAAAGAAAGAAATATCCCGAATATTAATATGAAAAATTAAAGTTATATTTAAAATGGCACCATCTGCATTTCAATATGGAGACCCTCAAGATTTCTGGCTGCTGCCTCTTGGAAAAAATCCTGGTGGTCTTCATGGGCATGCCTTATGTGACAGGAGCATTTCCAAAAGAGAAAGGAGGCTGATTTCGACTTCAGCAGAATGATCTAGATTTCTTCACCTATTCTTCGCCTATGCCATACAAATAAAGGAAAAGAAAGACATTTTGAAGAAACTGGTCATTGAATGTTTCAGCTGACCTAATCCTTCCAGCCGCACTATGGCTTTGGGGTCAACTCAGCCTCTACAGAAATGAGTACCAGGAATCTTTCTCCGGGATAAAGAGGTCGGCGTGTAAGGCTGACAACTTCACTGCCATCTATGACTGAACTGTCTAGGAAATGTGGGAGCCTTGATGTCTGATGACAACCCTGTGGGCCTCCACAGCCTGTTACAGGGATAGCTTTACCTTTTTATGTTATCTTTTCAATCTGATACCACTGTCACACAATGAAGTGTAGTGTGCACCATGAGTAGTGTTGTCTCTCACATTCTGAGCCGTTTCATTACAGCTGCAAGTAATATTGTCATGTGCTAATATGTATAACATATAACCCAAACTGTGAAAGTAGAGACATGTTTACACTTTTATTTTCTGTGCTCATATGATTCAAGTCACTGAAAAATTACAACCAATGCTTTTACAGCTCATATGCAGTGGTACATATAACAGGTAAAATGGTATGGTACAATAAGCTAGAAGTGGCCACAGTACAAGGGACTTAGTCCCACCCCACTAGCAATAAAAAAAAAAGGTAAAATGGTAAAGTTGTCCCTGTGCTTAATTAATTAAACATGATGCCATGAAGATGTTTGGGGGAGTGGAGGTACTGCTCCACTATTCTTGACTTTGGCACTAGATCGAGGTGAGTGGTCAGCTTTGTGCCCATGCTGCTTTACTGACAAGGAAAGAGCACCTGGTACCCATTGCATAGGAGGCTGGATGTTTTGAAGAAGAGAACAATCTCTTGCCCCTGCTTGATATCAAATCCAGACCGTTTAGCCTGTAGCTCATCACTGTACATACTGAACTATTGTGGCTCAGAAGTTGTACATATATTTTAACCTTGAGGCTTAAACCAAGAATGATAGTAATGGCAAACATGTTTTTAAAAAATCAGAATGGTGATTGTAGCTTCTTTCCTATCATACACCTTCAAAATAAACTTGCTTCCACCAACTACTGGTTTCTTCTTGGAGCAAGCACTGCAAAGAGAAGCTACATGGTCTAACATATTTAATCCATAAATTGTTCTATTATAACAATTAAAATATAAAATTGCATTAAATGAAACAAAATCAGGGCTGTACACTATGAACTACAGTATGTATTTACACCTTCTCTGACCCTTATACTCGTACTTCAAGGCATGGAACTTTATTAACACAGAGACTACTCATATTCAACATATTCTATATAAGCTCAATAAATTCAGACTGTAATATTTTTTTTACATTTCCAGAACCATATACTTTTATATAAAATATTCATCAGGCCCAGATATTTTTATTTGAAGTTCACTGTCATACTCAATATGCTGTTGGACTGAAGTGTGACTTTCCAATTGTCAGAGTGGGTCTGATAGTAACCCATTTATTTGAACATGTAACAAAATACCAGGTACAATTTCTTCACTTTTTTATTTTAGTTTAGTCATAAGGGTGTCTGGATTGTTGGACTGAGTGTGACTTGCATCACAATATGGTGTACAAAATATCAGACTCAGTCTGACAAAGAACCTGAAAGGGTTCAAGGTAATCACTGTTGGGATTCACTCTTAAGTATATTCTGTAAGAAAATCATTTAATTCCTTTGAATATGTTCAGATTTAGTTCACACTTAGATTCAAGTGTGTTGAGAGGTGCTTAACATAACAGCATGCTAACTGCTTTGTACATATATACAATGCAAGATCTCAGGTTTTCACTTGCATCATTGTTGTCTTATGGTTTTGCCTTTTAGGAAGATATCAGAATTTTGGAGGAGAATCGTTCCTTCATTCTCAGGACCAAAGTGAGTTGGATGAGATTGTGGTTAGGTTACATAGGCAGACTGGAAGGAAGCAGGTCAGCCAGATCTGCTGGGGGAGAAAATGAGACAGAATCTAGCCCAGGGCAACAGGATGAATGAACAGAAAAAGTGAGAAAATTTACCCTTCTAGAGGCTACAGTTATCACCATGAGAACCCCTAATCTTAATAACATCTTATGGGAAGGATGTGGAATTATAAGAAGTTATGACCCATCTCAAGTACCATAACATTATTGTCACAGGAGAGAGACTGGAAAGAAATGCAGCCCTTCTCAAGTCACTGTGGTCTAAAAGTGGGGAGAAAGTTGTTTCACAGGAGCAAGTTACTATTTTGTCCTTGGAGGGAGAATCTTCTTCGTATTTTCTTTTAGGGAGTGGATCTGAATGAGAGGTAGATTTACAGTGTACCCAAGAATAATAGATGTATTGCTATTAAGAATTATATGCAATTTTTATGTTACATATTTCAGACTTCATTCTGCTTATAGGCCTATTATATATTCTGAATCATTGCATCTGTTGTAAGTCAGAATGAAGTAAAAATGTTGGTGGATGTAAACATTCATACAATACTATGTAAATCTGTCCATCGGTCACAACAATTCTTCACTTCTAATAAATAACTGATGGGCTCGAATATCAATACGATTTGTTTGTTTATTAAGATGTTATTTTTTGCTACATGTTTTCAGCCATTTATAACCATCATCAGGTGTTTATAAACAGTAAAATGAAACTATATTCATCACTGGACTGCGTGTTGCAATGGATCCATTGCTATTATTCATTCATGTACCAGTTTTTACATAGGATTACAATATCGAAATGTACTGAAATACTTATCTAAATTAAGGCTTGTTTAAAATCACTGTTAGTTCCTAAAAATTATCCTATTATATATAGAAGGGGATTTTATGGGTGGAACGGAGTAAGGAGAATGGTGAGTGCATATTGCATATCAGTGGTTCTCGAACTTTGTGAGAAGGCAGCTCAGTAAATTCGTTTTTTATAAGACTAGGACCCAATATAATTGATGCCAGGGCCCAGTGCTGGACTGCGGCCCAGCGGTTAAAGAAACACTGTTGTATATGATGTGTTTTTTTAACTTTGTCCCTTATTAGGACATGGGTATTATATGAGTGTGCACTGTTGGTACTAATGGTAGCATGTTGTTGCTTTGGGTGAAAATGGGGTAATTCGAATTTTTGATCTTTTGACATAATATTGAATATTATGTCCAATATATACCGACTGAGCGATCGCCACTTGTCGACGAAGTTAGTGCCAACTTTAGCGGTTAGGGGGTGTTGCGTGGTCAACGCGATGAATCCCCATGGCCGTTAATTTAGGTTTTCAAGACTGGAGCCGCTATTTCCTTGAAATAGCTCCTCAGTTATCCTCATGAGGCTGAGTGGACCTTGTTCCAGACCCACTACTACTCAGAAAATCTGATAGGGCCGGGAATCGAACCCAGACCTCTGGATTTGTAGTCAGGAACTCTGACCACTAGACCACAGAGAGTCGGCTTGCGGACTAAAAACACGGAATATTTTTTAATATGTCCAGTATGTAAAAGCATACTAATATAGAACAACAAATGTGAACACAACCAAGGAGTCCACCACAGAATGCATAAAAGCACTATCAAGAAACAGGACAGCACATCTTAAACTAACTAATTTTATCGGGATTCAAGCCTATCAGTTATTTGCTGGAAGTGTAGAATTGTTGTGATTGATGGACAAATTTACATACTAGTGACATACACATCAGGATCAAAACATACAAACAAAGATTCATACAATGTGTAACATTCTTAAGATTTGTAATCTATAGTTGGTAGTTACTAACATATATTTGAAATAGCCCACTTATTACGAAAATAATTATTTACAAACATTCTGTTCAGTTTTTAAATATCTTTGATTTGAATTTGTCCATGCTTAAGTGGTTTAAAATTCCTTATTGTTAAAACTCAGCTATCAATCTGTGTTTCCAAAATGCTGCCAACTACATTACTCGTACACGTATTAAGTGTTACATATCTTCATATAGTTGTTTCTGGGGGCGGGGGAGGGGGATAAGCAATATCACAGTTCTTGACTGCAAATCAAACTCTGAATTTATCTATACATATTGTGAAGTTACTGTTATTACTTACTTCCTTACTTGTGGAGCTGAGCC
This sequence comes from Cryptotermes secundus, assembly GCF_002891405.2. Taxonomy (NCBI): domain Eukaryota; kingdom Metazoa; phylum Arthropoda; class Insecta; order Blattodea; family Kalotermitidae; genus Cryptotermes; species Cryptotermes secundus. The sequence continues at coordinate 1,437,418 of NW_019739943.1, forward strand.
CTTCTTGAGGAACGCCCATTCTGCAGTTACTCAAAAATTTCCCAGCATCTTATTGAACCCAAAGTTTCATTATCGTGTTCACAAGAGCCCTCCACTGGTCCTTATCCTGAGCCAGATCAATCTAATCCATACCATCCCATCCTATCTCTCTTAAGATCCATTTTAATATTGTCCACCTACCTACGCCTTGGTCTTCCCAGTGGTCTCTTTCCTTCTGGCTTTCCCACCAATATACTATATGCATTCCTCTTTGCCCCCCTTCGTGCTACATGCTCTGCCCACCTCATATCTCCTTAACTTAATCATTCTAATTATACTTGGAGAAGAGTACAAGTTATGAAGCTCCTCATTATGCAGTTTTCTCCAACTTCCTCCACCTCCAACTCCACCATCCCAAGACTGTACTGCTATGCCACTGGCCTTGTAGCCAGGGCCCAGAATCTCCTTTCTCAGACTGTTAACCACTGACTTTCGACTAACTCTGCTGTCTCAAGACTCTTCACTCTCGTTTGCTTTTCCTGTTGGCGTTCATGATACAGCCATGGGGTGGACCCAACGTAAAATACCTCTTCCCACAATTCCCCTAACATTACAAGCATAATTATTTCTATGCTGACATGGTATTTACTGTGCCATACCCCAGTAACAGACATCTCTTGTGATTACATTGTTTTGGCTTTCAATGGGCATTCCACAATACGAATATTTTACTGAAAACAGCAACCCTTCTTCCAAAAACGTACAATCTATTGACACAAATTACAGCAGTAGTTTCAATATTTATGATTTATTTAAAAGCTATTGGGGATTATTGGATTTGGAATTTCCAGTTTATGTAGCCATGCCATATAGTTAAAAATACAAAATTTGCTTTCACAAAAATCTTTAATATAATCAACTTAAAACATTTTTTGGTGCTTCCAGATTATTTCGGTAATGGGACTTGTCTTTCTACTGACTAACAGAAATAAATTTTAACGCATAATATATTCTACAGCAAATCAGTAAAAGGACTGCTTTCTGTAAAATTTTAGAACTAACAAATAGAAAACAACTGCATTTCTCAACAGAATGTTGACACTGAAACTTCTCTGAATTCACTGTAAAATAAAGATTTTCTTTGTGTATATTGCTGAAAATAACCATCCATCGCAACCATAGGAAAAGTGAATTACAAATTTTATCTTCCCACAAGTTATTTATGTTTCTTTCTAGTAATTCTGTATCATTAAAATCCATTACTGAAACATTCATTACTACTTAAGTGACAAACTGTATCAAAACTATCTTAATCCTTGAAGTATTTGTCATGGCATGTACACATCCTTTTGTGGGTTACCTAGTGACAGTCAGTATCTAGGTTATATAGTGTTGAATGGTATCACAATGCATGAATGATGAACTGAAAAGGATTTGAAAGGAAGTAGTCAAGACCTAATCCAGCATATTTGTATGAAGGGACTGAGGAAAATCATGAAACTCCCACTCAGAATAGCCAGTGCACCAGCTGAGATTCAGACCAAAAATCTCCTGTATACAAGTCTACAGCATTACAGCTATGGCATCTTGTTTGGTCCTGTCATGGTATATGACATCAATCTGAAGGAACAAATAATGGCACAGTGTGGAAGTCTGTCATCCTCAACTTCAAGTTCTGTAGTTAGAGTGTTTGGAATTGAAAAGCATGAACAAAATTTTCTGAATATATCTTTCAGCATTCAATTCAGATGTGAACTGAAAACCAATCTCTTAATTGCATTCCGTTACTTTGATGTAATATAATTCCATAATTGGCACATAATTCAGTACATTTGCTTAGTATGTTTTATTTTTGCCCTTTGTCAAACTTACTCATGTTTATGCCAACCAGTAAGTGATATAACTTCAGTTTAATTACAGATATCATGTCTGTCCACTAGACATGCTGGTTGCTGGGCTTGACAACTGACACGTAGACTGGGCGATATAGGACAACAGTATCACGCTGTAAATCATGACTGTTGGTGCCATCATAGACTTCTCCAAGAAGGAATTCTGGACCAATGTATAGACCACCTTCAACGTGCTCACAGCTCACTTCTGTAAGAATAACACATTATTCCTTACTAAATTAAAAAAATACAAGTTCATATTTCCCAAAACATTAGTAATCAAAAAAGAATAATAAATTTTTCCAACTTTCTGCTGCACATGAGATGTGAGGTTCTATATATTAACGGTTTTTGGAGTGTGGCACCATGCAATACCCTGTCTCAACTGCTTCCTCTGAAATGTTGATATCTATCTACAAAACTGCATGGTGTTACATCCAGAAGACTGTCATATTAAGGTTGCTACTCATTCTTATTTGAGTTTTAAACTGACAATCAATTCAGTGGAGTGGCATGACAATAATATGGATATTTTGTAGATACCTAGTGTGAATCCAAATGAGACTTCATTTTTTTTAGTTTTATTTAGTTCAACCTTGTAAATTGTCATAGATTTCATTTAACTTTTAAGTCAAAAACACTAATTATTCAAAAGAGCTCTTCCCACATTCAGTACACATTAGACACAAGAACAAGACAGCTGAGTTCCATATGCTCAGAAAAGGGCAGTACTGAGACTTAATTGAATTGAATTTAATTGAAGTGAAGTTAATTGAATTGAAATCCATCCAGCCAAAGGCATCTGGGATTTTAAAAATCCCACCCCCCTTATTATTGGCAGTATCACATGTATCCCGTTTATATAAGATTAAGATACACAGGAGAATTGGCTCATTATATACACATTACATTTCTGATACATTACTACATTTATTTAAAGCCATATTCATGAACTAATATTTTCTTCGAAAGATAATGGGTGAAAACCTTCCTTAATATTATTAGTGATATTTGTGAATAATTTGAATCACTGAAAATATTATTTTATATAAGAGAAGTTAACTGATGAAATAAGACTTAACAGGAGGCAGGATTTTAAATGCATAGGAATCACTGTGACAAATTTTAGTGTGTTCAGTGTGTATTAAAACATCATTCTTGTATTTTGAAATGTAATAGTAGTTTAAATATTCTTTCCTTCAGCCACTGATGAAGTAATGGAGCAACAGTAACCACAGCATGAGAATTTCCCTACCTGTTTGAACTCATAGCATTTCGCATTATGAAACTTAAATTCTTGTTTCTGAACTTACCATAGTGAATGTTTGGCTGTTGACTGGAGTTTGGGATTCTGAATGGAACTGTTGCTATTGTAATTGGAAAGTGCATTTGGAGGTCATCACCAGACTTTTCAAATTCCAGATTAACCTAAAATTCAAAACTGTAAATTAGTATAATTAAATATGATTCCTCTGATATAAACTTAACGTCCTGATTCTGTATTGAGCCTAGTGGTGGAATAGAGAAGAAACCCCAACCTAAAGAGGATGTGATAAAATGCTGCCTGGCTAGAGTTGTTGCATTCTTCAAGAGTCAGTGATAAATGTGTATGGAGCAGTGTTGGAATAATGATTGGGAGGGGAAAATTAAAGAATTCAGTGAAGAACTTGTTCCAGTGACATCTGATCCACTACAAGTATTATATGAATTTATCCAGGATTAAAGCCAGCATCTAACCACTTGATCTATCGCTTGGCTTTAGAGCAGGAAAAACTTTTATGGTGTCTTGCTTTTATTTATTCTGTAAGATAGAAGATGGTTCACTGTTCACTTTAAACTGCCAAAATTTCAGATAAATATGAAATTGGTACTTGAGGTATATGTTCTAATTGGTTCAGTTTTCAAATAAAAAAATTATTTTCTTCATTACCACACATGTATTCCCTTTGACTATTATCATCATTATTTTAAAGAAACTTTAAAATCTAAGTTATGTCACATCATGATACATTTTGCTCTATTGTTATGCTCCATATTAATTAAAACAGGATCCTATATTTCTTAATTGGTTCACACCTTGAATATTGTGTTAATATAACATGAGCAGCTATGTATGTTGAGATGTCACTTTTTTTATTATGTCACAGCTATCAAGATGCCTCAACAATTACAAAGTGTTTATATAGAGTTTTGGAAGGTTCTTCTATTTGTAATAATCTTCTAAACATAAATTAAATAATCAGAGTTGATACAATTTCTGTTATAAACATGCCGTCTGTTCTGGCACAGATGACAAGGGACAACATTTCTTATCACATAATCTGTGATACTAAGAGCTATCTGAACCATTATTTTCATTATAGTATTAGTACCTAATTTATCTCCATTTTTACTTAGTGTAGATGAGCATTAACTCCTAGACCAACAGTGGATTAGATTAATTTTCTACTTCCATATTCAACATTTATGCTATGACTCACCTTGAGTACATAATATATCTGTAGAAGCCTACACACTCCAACTAGAGATGGAGGCATGACAGGTACAACCAAGCTCTGTGCAGAATCCCACTTAGAACGGGTATTTGGTCTGACTGCCTCTCCCTTGTACTCTAGAACCAGGTGCTGAATTTCCTTGTTGACACCAAGTACTCCTCTATCAATGAAGTATTCCACATACTGCATTGCACAGAACAAATCATATCAATTGATACTGGTGAACATTATGCCATTAATTTCCACACTTAGTTTAAAGTGAAGTATAATATCACAACATGTAATCCTGTGCAAATATAAACTACGTACATACTATTTATTCAATCATAGCAATGGTCATAATAGTGGTGATGATAACAAAAATTTCGGTAGTTACTAAATCATATACTCTTCTTTTATTTAAGGAAGATCTTGGTATGGCCTCACTCTAAAGTGTATTTTTTTATTGCTAGTGGGGTGGGACTAAGTCCCTTGTACTGTGGCCACTTCTGGCCTGTTGTACCAGCCCACAGATGATAGATGAGAGTGATCGTGGAGCAATTTATGGAATGAAGATTGGCAGGGGAAACCGAAGTACTCAGAGAAAACCTGCCCCAGGGCCACTTTGTCCACCACAAATCCCACTTGACCAGACCTGGGATCAAACCCGGGCCGCTGCGATGGGAAGCCAGCGATTATCTGCTTGAGCTATGGTGCGGCCTATCTCTAAAGTGTAAATCATTATAGATCTGTATATACAGAATACAAGTTATGGATTATTAATGGCTAGAATTACAAAATTTCGATTCACATATCGGAGTGAAAATATATTTAAGTGTTCAGACAGAATTTATTTTTTATTTTATGTGATAGAGTATAGCTTTAAGCGATGTAATGTTGTTAAAAGTTTACCTACATTCTGATAAACACCTTGCGATGTTAAAATAGTCTTACTGATGGTGTAATATCTGTCATTTTACATAATTCCCTGGAGCAGAATGGAAAGTTCCACTACGAAAAGAAACAGATCCATATGGTGTGAGATAAAATGCCAGTGTTTTGTGATAAAGGTGACTGTAAATATTTCTGCTAAATCTTCATATAGTCTGCATGACTGAGCCTGAATATGTGACTGGCAAATGTCTTAAAGTCACACCATTGTTACTATTGCTTTCAAAGTTTCCCAAATTTACTGAAAAGTTATTTTTCTCTTGTGTATTGAAGAAAGAGTGTCAACCTTCTGGCTCTAATTTGGGAAGTTTGGGGTTGTGTGCTTACAGTAAAAACACTGCACTGAAGAGAAGTCCTTTGTTCTTCATGTAAGGTTGTTATATGTTCACACTTGACTAAATTCTTTAATATTTTTCATCGATACTTTTATCTATTAAACTGACCTGAATTAATTTCACTTTAAGTCTAACCTCTTCTTCACCCTGGTTGTCTATGCTGGCTCGAAGTTTTATGGACTCACCACATACATAAGCTGATCGTTCAAGCTGTGTTCGAAGTGCAACAGGGCCCTTCTCACAACAGAGACAGCATGTAGTTCGTTTGTCCTGTCCTACCATTGGTTTCTGCAAAGAAGATTTTGTAACTTATACTTCAAAGCACACACAAACACACACACATGAAAAATTCAATATATGACTTCTAATTTCTAGGTTTTCAGACTTTGTCCATTGTATGGTATTCTAAAAATTTAGAAAAAATCCTTTTGTAAACTGGATCTGTTTCCATCCTCATGTGAGGGGAGAAATAGAGTTAGTTCCAAATGTTATTTTTTTATAAATTAAAAATTAAGGAAGAAGCAATGTTTCAAACTTGATCTTCAGAGTTGTATTACAGGGAAGTTCTATCAGAGATACCTTGGCTTTTATAGAAATGTGATTTACTTTATCATTAATAGTGATTGCAAATGGATTTCATAACCATTCTTATTGTTAGTTGTGTAAACTACACAACTAGCAATAAGAACATACAACCAAGAGAAATAATCGACATCTTCTGCCATCCGGAAGAAAAACAACATGACCCAATGCTGGTTCACGATTTTTAACATAATAACTAATTTTTTACATGCAAAAGATTTTTAATACAATTTTAAATACATAGGGGAGCTATTTTATGGAAAAGTGAACATCACATTGCGTGCAGTGGGAAACCCCAATCGAATACCCAGTAAATATGCTTAAACGAAACATCACACGTAAATCTACACGTCAACGTGGCTGCATAAGGCAAACTATGATATAGTGAGCACTATTCATAACCTAAGTGCATAATGTTAAAACATCTTATGTGACAGTGTTTCCTGCTCGTAGTGGTGTGCCTCTGAATATGATTCTTTTGAATCAAAACATGTAAGGTGAATAAAGACTGAAGTGTTGTAAAACCTGTATGTCATACTGGACTGAAAGTTATCTACTTTGTGAAGGGCGGCTGTTGAGTAAGGCTGACAACCTTACCGCCATCTATGAGCCTATTGTCTAGAAAATGTGTGAACCTCAACATCACACAACCCTATGGGCTTCCACGGACTGTTACAGGGATACCTTTACGTTTTTACATACTTTAATGGTATTTTTGCAAGAGGTCCATATTTCGTTGTTAGGTGTCTATGAAAATTTCTTGTTCTGAAAACGTTGTTTGTGAGAAGTTCACTGCAAACAACTCAGTGGGGAAAATTTTCCCACTCCCAAGTTCTTACTTTATTTTATTTCATTTTTGTGTAGGAGTATCATCTAATGTAGAACTGTTTGCACCCAATATATCAATATCCATTTCGACAATTTTGCATTTTTTATACCCATTAATTACTGCCACCAACAATCACACCACTATCCAAAAGAGTGTAATGGGAACAGTATCATTAAAAAAAATGACACATGCAGAAATTAAATTCTAAGAGTACCTATTCTTAAGGCATCTGATGCATAATTACTGCTCCACAAAATGTTTTAATTAAATTTGTGTTGTAATTGCTTTTATAGGTAATTTCTTCTGCTGGTAGTTCAGTTTGGAGCATTCCTATAAATCTTATGCACTGCTTTCGATGTTTCCTGTACCACTTCACTGCACGCCACCTAGTTTGGGAACAACTGTCCCAAAGGATGACTAACTAGTGAAGTGATCAACCCTGTCACGTATAGTGTACATTTTTCCATTGTGAATACATAAAATAATCTGAGAATGTTTTTGATAATAATAAATAATCTTACCAGATAGTGCTCATCCATACAGTCAATGTGAGGTCCTATTATGGTGAAGTACTTCATGCCCTGTGGTGGGGAAGCGTATGGAATATCCACTGTCACCTGCATGCACAGAATATATGAGTCACAAATCATTTTTCTATTTCTGATTAATTCTTTGTTTTATTACCTTATACGTAGATATATATTGTGTCATGATGGCTCAAAGCCAGAATCGTGGAAGAAGAAAAGACATCCACTTCTAGGATCCAGAAACCTAAACAGAAGGCCATTGCTAGGCAATGGCTTTTTAAACACATCTCATTGGCAGTACATATGAACATCCAACAATAGAAGAAATGCTGAAAGTGGTGCTATCTGTGAGGCCTGCCCTAAGGCTATATATTGGGAACTGAAACTGACAGTGGGTTAGTTCTGAAGTAGACAGTCTGAGTCTGAGGTTGTTGTGAGGCAGTCACCCCTGGCAGAGGCGTGGGATGTGGAGGGGTTCCCATCGTTGGAAGCCATAGTTTAGCAATGTATAGAGAAGATGTAGAAGACTTACCGTGTGATAGAGCAAACAGTAGAATGTGTGAATTAGTGAAATGGTTATAATTACTCACAGTTATGATTTGTAAGAGTCCAATAAATCAATTTATCAATCCAAACCCTATGTCTAATCACCTAACACATGGCAATATTTTAGTCAAGTCACAAAGTATATTTCCTCCAACTTTTGGACCTCTACCATATTCATCAGCAGGGTCCATTATCATCCCTGAAATGCTGGTAATACAGCATACTTACACATGGGTCACTGACAAATAAATTATATTTTAATCCTATTTGCAATTAATTATTCTCCACTATTTGTACCCTGTACAGGTGGAGATAAATCTAATGGTGCCCCCTTTTCTTTTTCCTTCTTATGTCTAATCTTGTAGAATATGATCAACCTTCTGTACAGATAATGGAACCCCCATTCAACATTCTTCAGTTTAAAGTTTCTCCTCATTGATACTCAGAAATTTAAAGAACGAAAACTGTAGGAATGAATGGGGACTGATGTAATATATTAATGTAACCTACACTGTACCATGGATTTAGTGATTGAGTGAGTTAGCCAATAACATAACGTACCTTAATATAATACCGTATGAAACCTGGTTTACTCTCAAATGAGCATGGGAGTGAACTCTCTGGTAGTTGAAATTGAAATGGGAATTGGTGGAGACCACGAGGTAGAATTGGTACATTGCCTTCTGGTTTGTCTGGAAGAAAGTTAGAAAACAAGGATTTAAATTAAAAACTGGTAATTTATTTTAATTTCTAGATTAGTTATTTATAATAATTATCAACTTCGCTGCTGTTTATAACATTATGAGTTGAAGAAAGCAGTCTTCTGGGATTTGGCACCGTGTATATGTGGTGTTAACCGACGTTTCGGAGGAACGTATCGCCTCCATCTTCAGGTAGAAGAAAAAAAATATATAAGAAATCTGCAAGCAAAGGGACCGTGAGAACCGGTAAAAGCAGACTGGAAAAATATGAGTTATCAAAATCAAATCTAGATATAAAAATTATGAAGATTATGACAGAACTAGTCTGGGCAAGCAGATAACTAACATTAATGTAGGATTTCAAATTCCTTGTAAATTGATGGATGATTGTTCATATTATTGTTTCTTTATCAGAGCCATGTTGACTATAGATGTTATAAAATGTTGAAGGGCACAGAGAAGATGTTTACAAACAGTAAGTTGGAAAATATATGGGAGGTTTTAAAGTACCATACTAACATACATGGTCATACATGGCCAGTAGTTGAACTAGGGACTTCATGAATGTATAGAAGCCCTACACTTTGATGTTCAACATAGAAACAAAGATTTTATGAGAATCTGCTAAGGCTATCGAGAAAATTATGAATTGCGCTACGTATTTCAGTATGATTATTTTCACCCTTTCATTCACATCTGAACAAGCTACAAATACATAAATATATAAGAATGCGAAAGTGAATTTGAGCCATGTGATAACTAGTGAAACTAAACAGTTGTAACAAGAGGACACTGTAATCATTGCTATGTTCCTGTGCACATCTATGGACTAAATTTTTATTACATTTCGTCAACATACACTGTGTATCAGTGGAAGCCAGTAACTCAGTTTTCATTGTCTTATTCTTTCTACATCATTAATTGGTTAACAAATTTCTGAGAATTAATCAGCTTAATTCATCTACAGTTGAAATTTTAATAACATAGTGAAATTTCAGTAGTCATATATCTAATTTGGACATGTAAACTTGATTTCATAATACTATAGTCATAATTTTCGTGTTACTCTGTTACTGAAAACTGCTGATATTTAAGAGCTTAACTCTTTACAAGCACAAAGAGAACTGATATATTCAAAAGATAATAATTGATGGTTTGATCATATACATAGAAATTTTTAAGGCAAATAAATAAAGCTATCTCCATTGTAGGGAGTCCATATTAACCATGTCATCTCAGTTAACACCTAGAGAAATAAAATAAAATAAAATAAAATCTGTTACTTTCATAGCTGAGTTTACTGCAATACAGGCATGAGAAGCAATTAAATACAAACTCATCACAGTTGATGTTAGCCAAACACTTTTGGCTTATGCTAGATGATTGTGAGCACAGATACAATTAGAATAGACATGATACACTATAGGCTTGAGGGGAGGAGGGTGTGCATAATATTCCCAAGATGCATGTTAGCTAAACGTGATATGGTAACAAACTTCAGTTGCTTGCATGCTTTAGCAATTTTAATTACAAATCTTATTGTAAGAGTGTACTATGTTGTGAGTGCATCATGAGAGATGAAGTTTCCTGTGTTGTAGAGAACTTATTAAAAGTCATTCTAATGTAGGGATTTGCTTATAAGAAGACAATCAAAATAGATTGATCAATGTTTTTCCTCCCAAATATGTTAAAGAAATCAAACAAGAGGTTAAGCCCTTTTTCTCATTCTTGGTACAAATCTGATCTTGGCTGTGTGATAAGAGTAATCATCATCATTGTACTGATGGTCATATCTCCTTTTTCTCACCTGGAATAAATATTCCGACAACAAATGATACTCATTACAATACTTCCTTCTATGTTTTGAAGAAAGAGATATGAAATGTAAAGAATCACGTGACTTCAAATATAGCTTTAGTAAAGTTTTGTATCAATCAAATTGAAGGTTCATTCAATTTTTCACATAAAACACAATATGAAAAGCATAATGAAAGAGTCAGAGTTAACAGGTGTATTGTTGAAATCTTGGCAGGTGCTATTTACTACCTGGCTCAGGAAAACTTCCTTTTAGAGGACATCTGGAAAACATAGAATCTGATAATAGAGAAAATTAATTAGAGTAGCTTGATTACAGGGCCCAGTATATCAAAAATTTTGTGTTCACTTGGAAACTTCAACACTTTATGGGAAATTCTCATGATATTAAGAATGATCAATTCAACTGTGATGATGAACAAGATACAGAAGATGTGAAACATGTTTCCTTTTTATTTGTAATTGAAGATGAGATTGTAGGTGTACCGGGATGATTTTTGCTATGTGACTCATTAGGGCAATGTACAAGAACAATTTATCAGATATTCAGATATTAGCGGTGATTGCTGCCTGAACATGTTTTAACATAATAAATTAATTTGGCTGCGCCATAGCTCAAGCGGTTAGACGCTGGCTTCCACCACGACGGCCCGGGTTTGATCTCGGGTCTGGTCACATGGGATTTGTGGTGGAAAAAGTGGCGCTGGGGTGGGTTTTCTCCGAGTTCTTCGGTTTCCCCTGCCAATCTTCATTCCACCAAATTCTCCGTCATCATTATCACCTGGGGCAGGCTACAGTAGGCCAATCAGTGGCCACCATGCCGAGTGGGCCCAGTTGGACTCCACCCCCTCACTGTGCGAATTAATAATAAATTAATTTAGTAAGGAAGAACTTAGTAGCTCAGATACATGATGGTGCAGTGGTTATGGCACAAGCATAATGAACTGTAAAAATTAATTCATGACAAATAAGAAACAGCCTTATTTATACACTGTTATGGTCACCAGTTAAATTTAGTGCTAAGACAATTGGTTGAATGTATTTCAGGGTGTAAAACCTCCTTCGAAACATTGAATGATTTCACCACATTCTTTTATAAAACATCAAAAAGTACCTGTGTTTGACAAATTTGTCACTGGATGCTGGTCTTCAGTCTCCCCCACCATATACATTTACACAGAAAGATCTGCTGAATTGGTCTCACAGCTCAAAACAGCACTTATTTGTTTCTTCAAATCAGTTTTCAATACAAAGAAAGAGTGAGAGAGCTAAACACATATTTCTGCTTGAAAATGTCGTGATATTCTTCAAAATTTGACTTCAGTTTTTATTTGAAAGTATTTTCAGGAGTACATGATGAACACAAGAACCTTTCCAAAATTATTCAAACCAACATTAATGACGTCAGTTACTGTTCCAAAAAGTGGAATAATTCAGAACTTTTTAGCAGACAAGGTTTGGTCAGTAAGTCACAGCTGCTCTAAAGGAGATAAAGATCACTCAACACTGCCAGCTAAGATACAATGAACCACACTGATTAATAAAGATAAAAAAACATCTTATTACTGGCTGTGCTGTGAAATAACACTATGACAGGACAGCTGACCAATCAGTTCTTCAGAATTCTTAGACTAAAATTTGTATCACAGACTTCGGGAAATTTAAATATTACTCTGAAACATGTCTGGTGCCTGCTCATGATTTATTATTGAAATATCATACAAGTGATATTTTGATTCTCTTCTTATGTAAACTGAACTTTCCATTATTTATGTCTCAAAAAAATTTTACAAAATAATATTTCAGGCCTGCTCAAATATTTCATAGTTTCAAATCTGAGTATGGCATTATCAGAAGTCAAAAAATTATCTGCCTTCTCATTAGCCATTCCAGCAAGCACTATTGCATCTGTTGAGCAGTTACTCACTCCTCTGAAGAAGGTCCTATTTAAAAAGGACCTTAAAATGTTTATAAAGGACACATTGTAAGGAATTATATAAGTGTGTACAAAGGAACTTGTAATACCATGAGCATATGATTGACCTTGATGAGTAAAAGTTTAGCAAGGATACTTTTACTGAAGAAAGAATTAAAATAGCAAACTATCTTTATTATAATAATTTTTATGAAATATGAATAAACATTTGTCAAAAGAGAAAACATATATAATAAAATAAGCACTTAAGTACGTCCAGTTTTTCTTTAGCCTATCCAATATTAGATCCATAACTTTACATTGTGGCAAAATTCACAGCAGTCTTGTCAAATGTGATAACTTGAATTTCATTCTATTGTAATTAATGCAAAGCATATGAACCTTTTCCCCAGATAATGGCTCTGTCATCAATGAAGTACTGATCATCTTTAACTGTCCGTCTGTCTCCACTAACAACTACCTTCCACTCTGCATGTGCCTTCCCTCGCAAGACAACTCGAACCGCTGAAACAAATGACATTTTGCTTCATTATTTGCAGTACCATAAATCCCCAAATTATTCTTTTCTAATCATGATGAAAGTTCATCTCCAAGCTCCACAAATATTTTGCAATTCCATGTCATTAGGCATGCTCAGTCTCTGTGCTTAACACCATGCAATGGAGGAAAAAGGGGAACATAAATTTAAAGCTCTGTTTAGTCACAATCTTGTGACTATGTGATGTGACAAGGTGTGGTTACTGAAATATGACAAACTGGCTATATCTGAAGAAATGACAGGAGCAGCAGCAGCAACAACAACAGGGACAATAACAACAACCACAACAACAACAACAGCCAGAAGAACAAAAACAACAGCATCAGAAGCAAGAACAACAGGAATTCACTTCCATTTAGTTTTTGTTTTTATGTGTTAAGTCAACAGTTACAGGAGTCAATTACAGAGTTAGGACCTTCAAATAAAAATTAAAGAAAATACTGAGAAAATTATGACAAACATGTATATCTAAGATATTAAGATATTTCATTGCACAATAGATGCAGACAAGCATAACTTTATAATGACACTGAGTTTAACAAAGTGCTGTAAAAACATAGACATAACTTATATTTATTTTTAAACTAGTGAAACCACTAAACTCATTTACTGGACAATACATATCAGTTGTTGTCTGGTGACTGAGGTTAACTCTTTCTAAGGGACCCAACAAAATAAGTATCTCCCACCCCCTCACCTGATGATGGAAACAGATCCCATTTCTGAAACGTTGTGTCCTCTAGTTTTTTAGAATAACAGACAATGGACAAAGTCCAAAAACCCAGTAATTCTGAGTGTTAAAATAATTAAATTGATTGTCTATAATAACAATCTTATGAAAACATATTTCTGGTGACCAAAAAAAAAAAAAACAAACAATAATGTCAATTTCTTGACCAGGACTTTCTTAAAAATATGTATTGAATGATAAAAATGTTTATTTATTATGACAATTTTATGAGTACATATTCACACTGACCAATGATCTATTATTTACCAATGTAGTGTCTCATAGCCATTGTTTTATGCATTAAAAGGACACAAAGCAACAAATTAGCTGTGGACCTAGATCACTTATGAAGGGACACTGAACAGTAATCAAGCTATGCTTTTGCACCATAAAATTGGTTGTATTTCCCTAGAGATCAGATTAGTCAAAGACAGAGAAAACTGGATAAAAGTATTTAAAAATTGTTGTGTCTCACTTCAGTAGTATGTAAAGGAAAATAAATAAAATATAATAACTCGGTTTTCTAAACCTGTAGCCACAAGTATGAAATCACATACCCAGAATTATGATTCAGTCACCTAATTTAGGAAAGATGTTTCAAAGAGTTCATTTGGCATAGACGTTCTCAAAATAATTATTTATTACTGAATTTATTTTGTGTTAAGGAGAGAAGTATTCCCAATATTGCAACAAACCCTGAGAACATCCCTAAATCTCAGTATTGCTGACTTTCCTGTATTTTTTTGAAATTAGATTATGTCATTAATAAATATTAAACACTAAACATTTAACATGCAGTATGCCTGTACAAAAAGTTGTGTTGACGGAAACCTATGCGATAGGTAATATCAATTTCAGATAGCTGAGATAGTGGAAATCAAGGGTGCCTGTGTGCCAGACTTTCTCAGAAGTGTTAACCATGCAATGCTCTGTGCTTTGTGAGAATGAAGCAACTGCAGTGTGTTAACATTCCCCGTTCGGCTAACATGATAGCTTGGACTGTCATGCACTTCCTCTTCTTTTAAGCCTATACTAATTGTGTCTGCACTGATAAGCAGCTATCATAAGCCTAAAACAATTTCTATAATGGGCTGGTTGGAGGTGGCAGATGATACATTATTTGATTGAATCTCCTACCTCTATATGGAATACCACTGAACTACGAATGTAACAATTTTTATATTACTACTCAAGTATTTGCTCAGTTAACATGGTTAATACACAAACTTCACTACTGACCTAACCACTACACTTAAGCTAAAACAGTCTACTTAGTGATTACCAAATATAAGCTAAATTATAAGTAGAAAATAAAAGTAAGTTCAAAGCTTACCATAAGCAAAGTGATTCACATAGAAAGTAATCATAACAAAGAACACTTACCACGAAGTTTGAAATTTTCAACTGTGTCTAGAACCACATGACCAGCAAGAGTTTCACCAGCATAATACATTTCCCGATCCAGTCGGATATCAAACTCACGTATGTAATCCATTCTGGATTAAGATATTGTTACCGCACCAACATAGTTATATCACCTATAATACAGAGAATCAGCACACATCACTAAATACACTGTAACCCATTTATTTGCGATATTAAGTCTGTAAAAATTGGAAATTAGGCTATAATGAGACAATCTTTCCAGCAAGTAACTCTTAAATAGCGTGTGAAAAGAAAAAAAAGGGTAAAGCTATCCAAGTAGCATGCTCTGGAGGCCCATAGGGTTATGAGACATCAGGGCTCCCATATTTTCTAGACAATCAGCTCACTAATGGCGGTGAGATAAATAGCAGGTGAAACTCCATGATAATGCTTCCTTTAATTTAGAGGATGCCTTGTTTGAATGCCAGGAAAGGCAGAGGTGTTTGTTTTCTTTAGTCCTTTCATGCAAACAATATCTTATAAGATTATTCTGATATATGAATTAGAAACACTGTGGAGGGAAACAATTACATATCTTAAGGTACCTTCCCAGCTAAAGCACTAAGGAAAGCCATAAGAAATATGATTCAAGGCTTTCACAGCAATCAGCACTGTCAGACTACTGTATTCTTGGATGTGATGCTGTGTGTTTTTTTTTCTGTTGGTACCTACTGGCACCTATGCCCTCACCTTCCTTGTGCAATGTTTTGTGAAGGCCATATATAACTATTCTCCAAACAAAATGGCCCAAAACAAGTGTTGGTGTTTCATCATGCAGTGGGTACCAGGGACATATGATTTCTGTGTGAAAAAGTTAAATCCGCAATATTTTAATGTATCCATTCGCAAATTTGTATCCACAGTGGATGAGTGTCTGGAAACAGACCTCCATTCCGAAAATAGCGATATGGATACTATTGACGGTCATGACCTTGGGGGGGGGGGGATAGGGCCAGTTCTCGTCCGATATCGCTTGAGCTTCTCTATTGTTCTCGTTCCACATTTGCAGCCATGACAAATTTTAGTTGCCGTCATCCGTACAGCCCATGGGCCAAATAGTGTTACGGTTCCTGTATCACGGATACCCTGCTCCAATTGTTGAAATACATCAGTGCCCGAATGGCTCGATGAAGATAACTTAGCGCGTAGTCATGTGAAGTATACCAGCTTGACTATTAATGGTAACGAAGGTTAAAAGCATGTCGCAGTATTCGCCTTTTGCGTAGTCCATGATCATTCGACGTCAACTGATTCTTTTTGTGTGCTCTGTATGTCTTGAGTACACCTAACAATGCACTATGGGCCGCGCCATAGCTCAAGTGATTAGTCTCTGGCTTCCCACCGCGGCCGCCCGGTTTCGATCCCGGGTCTGGTGGAGAAAGTGGCGCTGGAGCAGGTTTTCTCCGAGTACTTCGGTTTCCCTGGTCAATCTTCATTCCACCAATTGCTCCACAATCACCCTCACCTATCATCTGGGGCTGGTACAATAGGCCAGAAGTGGACGCAGTGCAAGACACTTAGTCCAACCCCACTAGCAATACAAAAAAAAATGCGCTATGTATCATCGTGACAGGTGACAGAAGTATATTGTCCCATTTGACGATGAAATGTACAATATCTTCAAAAGTAAGCGTCTCAGAATATATGTTGATTAACTTTCTCGACTTTGTGTACAAATTCGTAATGTGGAAAGCTCAATTTCACATTATGTGTAATGGGTTGCAAGCAATCGGTGAATTAAAAATGAATACTGTTAGGCATATTTTATCTAGGGTTATTTTGGGTCGCAATTCAAATCGATGGTAGTGCTAATCGGCAATATAAAGACAATTTTTCGTTGTTCGGTACTTCCTGAAATGATGTCCAGGAGAACTTCGGTGTGCTTTCTTTGGCATGGCGCAACCTGAAGAATTTGGAACAGAATATATACTTGAAGCTGCGATGAAAACCTGTCAGCCGTTTCAGTGCAGACAAAGAAAAGTGGACCAAATGTCCGTAGACATATTGTCTGGAAACCTTCACAAAAAGAAGCGGTAAAAGTTGTAGCTTATGACAGCTACGAGAAGAATATAAGTAATAAGCGAATGGCAAAATTAGCAACAGAAGAAAAAGACATTCATTGTCCTGTTTTGTTCAGTATAAATCCGCTGAACTTCGCGATATTGTGGTCAATGCCTGTTTCTCAGGTCCTAGGATCGATTCTAGTACAGTGAACAGTTATCCTGCATGGTTTCTTCAGAGGGTTTCCTCCGTTGGATGAAACAAATGCTTCGAATGCCTTTTATGAAGCCAACGCTTCTTCCCACATCCTATCCAATTTATATTCACGGTTACATATTATTCTTCCAGTTACAAAGCACAATAAAGCCTCAACCCTTCTGACATGTAAGAAATACGCTACTCTTCACTGAATTGTGTATGCTGATCACAAAAGTGATAGTCAAAATGTCGTGACGCTGACGGCGTTTATGTTTTTCATTATTTATATTAGTATGCAAGACATTACACAGTTTGAAGTAATGACTTTATTTAGCCAAGAATGCATTCAACCATCGACGAATCGTCATATTCCCACGTCACTTTTGACAAAAAAAAAATGATAAGAACAGCAAGAAATACCACAAAAGCGAAAAAAAAAATACGATGCTCTGGCTCTACAATCAATGTCCAGACCAGAATCATAGTGTAAAATAGTTGTGTCCAGATTTGTAATCAGGTTATCAGGTTCACTCAATCACTCATGGAGCTGAGCCCTTCTTGAGAAGCCGCCAATTGTGTAACTACTCAAGAACTTCCCAGCATTTTATGGAACCCGAAGGTTCATTACCGTGTTCACAAGAGACCTCCACTGGTCCTTAACCTGAGTCAGATCAATCCAATCCATACCATCCCAGCCTATCTCTCCAAAATCCATTTGAGTATTTTCCACCACCTTCATCTTGGACTTCCAAGTGGTTTCCTTCCTTCTGGCTTTCTCAGCAATATCCTATATGCATTCATCTTCTCCCCATTCGTGCTACATGCTTTTCACATCTCATCCTCCTTTACTTCACCATTCTAATTATACTTAGAGAAGAGTACAAGTTATGAAGCTCCTCATTATGCAGTTTTCTCCAACTTCCTGTCATTTCGTCTCTTTTCGGTCCAAATATTCTCTTCAACGCCCTGCTCTCAAACACCCCATATCAGATTCACTTTAAAAATAATTTTATTTCATGTCACTGTACCCTTGTCGACTAATGTTATCGGGAGTTTAGTGAGACTGAATCTCTTGGTGCTTTTTCTTCAAATGAGCCCTACTGTACCAATCCCTGGTGATAAAATTCTCAAATAAATATTAAAATATGGAAGAATGGTGATTGGCACCGTCAAACTGAAATGCTCACAAAAGACTATGTCCCAGTAACATCTTTTCTACCAGAAATCGTGGAATTGCTATTCGTTTTAATGCTATTATAATTTAAGTAGTTCAGAAAGTATCGTTAAATAAACTAAGAAACCTGAATACAAACTCCAGTCTATCTGACCAAGACTCGAATGTAGATTCGTTCAAAACCGACCACAAGATAAAAACACGATTCAGTGTCTGCATCCCAACTCCAATTCTCCTGTCCCTTAGTCTCCTTTCACGCCATTCATACTCGTATATTCATAGATGTCATTATTTTGCACTGACATTTAGGGGGAACATTCAGGTACCAACTCAATTTATCCCCACGCTAGCACTGATAGTATTGACATTAGTATTGCATTAGCTTCCAGGCATAACGAATACGAAACAAAATTGTTGTTCGATTTCGTGGGATTTTGGCTCTTGTATGTTAGTTGAAACTATACTTGGTTGTGTTTGATTTGCATCCATCATCCGGCATGTCATAACATAGACAGTGTAGTACGTATTCCGTGTGCATCAGTTTTACAGGAAATTCCCAATTGCGCTCTTTCCTCTAAGACTGAGTAAATTATCTCATGTTTAAGTAAATCGATAGGCCACGAGGTACGTCCTAGGACAAAAGCAAGCACTGATTTAGTATATAACAGGAAAGTATATAAATGGTATGACCTTCTGCATGATAGTTTCAATAATCTTTTAGGAGTTCCATTATTATAAAATATAGAATATAATTTATACTAGCGCAGGATATGTGGAGTATCTGTTTCTCTACTTTATTACGCACAGTTACATTCGAGTACTATAATGAATAATAAAGATAGGTTTTGCATGCTCTTCTACGCGCTCAGGCTCGAAACAATACGTCTGCGAACATTGAAACGTTAGCTCATAATTTGCATGACTTTGTTTCTAAAGTTGTTCCCAGAATATCTGATTAAATATACTGATTTTGTACCCAGTGGTATTCCAAAATTTATGATAATTCACAATAGTACACAAACATAATTCCCTTACCTGGCATGTCTTTCACATTTTGTGTTCGATGCGTGTCACTGTGAAAAGATAAAGGCGTGATTCTTGTCATTAGGTGTCAGTGTATACCACTTGAGCGCATCGCTCGATAATTTCCCATCCCTTCGCGCATGGAACAGAAAATATAAGAGCAGGGCAGTCCATTCAGAGGGGTTAAGGGTGGAATTATAGGCTCCATTTCAAGGCATTTTGAGACTTAAAATGGCCAATGTGCGTGGAACATCATTTCTGACTCTAAACTGACATAAAATAAATTCGGGTCTATATACACGATTCTGCAAGTAATTTTTAGTATGTTGAGGTAGGCTATTTAGAAATATGACTTATCTAGCAGTATTCGTGTAATGAACATCACAGTTATCACCGTTGCTCATTCTAAAGGTCTCTGGATCGAGCCTCAGCCCAGTTTTCTTAGCATTCCACAGTTCCTCTCTGCACATACTGGGAGGACATGTTGAAGTTCTTCAGCGGCGTTTCCTCCAAATACATATCTACGTTCATCATTCGTATTCATTCTGTAGTGAAATGCAATATAACCTACGCAATTAATGAAGCGTAGTTAGCATACGCTAAGTTTAAACCATCAACATAAGTTACAGATCTCAGTAGCGTTTGTCATCGAAACTCCATTAGTGATCTGGGTATGACTTTTTGTCTGTTCAACTACCGATTTCAATTTTACATCACTGATGTGTGAACTTCTGATGTGGAAGCAATCCAAGCGTCATTCAACGAATAATCCATAAGCTTTATAAATTACGCCATTTTTTCATTAAGGTTTTCGTTTCAGGAATATGAAAAATAACATTACGCGAACTGACATTTTATTGTGATGACGAAACTAATGAATCATTATAACCTGATGCGTGAAAATGATTTGGTTACTTAACCACATTTACTAGTAGTGTTAGAATTTAATATTTTAATCTGTCATAATCCTAATTTAGCCACACTAACCGTAACTGCCTTAATCCCTACTGACTAATCTAGAATTGACAATTCGAAATCAAGAATACCGGAACAGATATTGTCTTGGTAATAATTTATTAACTCTCATTTCCGTCTTAGCCTAAATAGACATGTGATTCTTATGTAACCTTGCAATGTTTGTATTCATGAAATGTCATTTATTCTTATGGAAGACTAAAGGATATTTACAACAGTAAGTCTGTAAATGAAATTATCAGAACATGGCAGATCCGCGAGCTGAACTAAAGTCAGTTTGTAAAGGCCGCTTTTTGTTGTCAATTAATTATAATAATATATCGTCCGTAAGTACCAGGAAGAGTACTGGAGATTAAATGTATGATAGGCCGATTCCTGGTGCAAAAAGTTGGTACTGCTAACAAGTTAAAAACGGAGCCTTATGTGTTGAACTGTAATACAGCTGCAAAGGGCATAGAAGCATGTCATTTGCTAGAAAACAGAAACCTGCTAATCTGGAAGCTTTTCAACAATTTTTTTTCTATATACTTCTATAGGGGCCCCGTTGGGACCCATGACCTTGTATATTTGTTCACTTCCAGGACTATTGTGTTTTGTTTTCTTCTTCCTTGGACCTCCTTATCGACAATAGGATCCACGATCACCATATTTTCGGATTTTATCAAATTTATTTCAAGCATTTTAAATACTGCTGTGTCCATATTTTTAAATGCTGTGATATTAGAATGTCAGAAGTAACGTCTCGCTTCTACCAGCAGTGCCATGACAAGGCAAAAATAGGATTCTAGTATTCATATTAGTTCAACAAGAAAAGCGAGATAAGATGTCGGCAGTAACTGTCAACAGTAAAGTCTCTGTTGTTTATATATGGACATACTGAGCATCAATATATCAAGCGAAACGGTAAAAGTCTCCCCAGAATGATGTCGATGTTTACATCTTGTGCAGTAGATGTCAGCTGGTCTTAGATAATTGCCTCGCCTTCCCTTCGCTGAAGACTAAATTAACTTGGATATGATACATACCAAGTTCCAAGGCGGCATTTAATCCTAACCAAAATTGCTCCTTTCTATAAATATGAGATCTCAGAATCGTGGTTTCCACGGCAGCGAATATTCGTATCGTGGCACTCACTTGCAGGCTAATATATTGAATATTGTCTGTCTTTATTGTTTGTATCCAGTTGCGCCATGATGTGTTTTTTTTTTGCCGTAAAAACACAAAATATATCAAAAATTAAACCAATCTAATATCACTGTGTGGGCCTCGCCATAGCTCAAGCGGTTAGTCGCTGGCTTCCCACCGCGGCGGCCCGGGTTCGATCCCGGATCTTGTCAAATGGGATTTGTGGTGGACAAAGTGGCGCTGGGGCTGGTTTTCTCCGAGTACTTCGGTTTCCCCTGCCAATCTTCATTCCACCAAATTCTCCATCATCATAATCACCAGGGGCAGGCTACAATAGGCCAATCAATAGCCGCCGTGCCGAGCGGACCCAGTTGGACTCCACCCCCCACTAAGCGAATTAAAAAAAAAATATATATATATATATATATCACTGTGTTATACTGGTTTTATATAACGACTGCTACATGTATCAATCCATATTTGGATCATCAGACAGTATTCTTAAATATGTCACTCATTATTGAATTATCCTAATATGGATCCATATTAATTGTTAAAATCATTATGATTCTTGTAATTTTGGCTAAAATTTTATATATTTTTTGTCCTGTCAATATGATGTTAATTTCTGTATTTTTTGTGTATGGTGGATGATGGTATCTTCTAGGATTCTTTGTTATGTTTTATATGTTATGAGCAATGCTCACATTACGCGTTATTACTAGTTTTATTATACAGGGTGTTTCACGACTTTAGGGCATAACTGCAGGAGGTGATTTCCTAGGTCTTTGTGATAAAAAAAAAGTTCATATAAACGTGTGGCCGATTTTGGACGGTTACAGAGTTATGACAGTTTTACACTCAGAATAGAAGGTAACGATTACTGACAATAAACGGAACAAAATAATAAACCAGCATAATACATGATACATTTAAAGTATGAATGTAAAGTTAACTTCGTGAGATTACCTTTAATCTGAATTTATTGGTGCTTAAAGCTGATTTTCGAAAATGCCACCGCCGGCCGCAACACAGGCTGCCGCTCGGTTGTGAACCGCGCCGGAAATACCAACCCACCTCGCCTTAGGTAGCTCTCATGTGTCAAGATAACGAGAACGCTCTGTCTGTAGCTGGCTAAAAATAGCGACCTGCCAGATGACAGACGCGGTTCACACGAGGGCGTGTACAGGAATGAAAAAACGGTCATAACTCCGTAACCGTCCAAAATCGGACACATGTTTATATGAACTTTTTTGATCACAAAGACCTAGGAAATCGCTTCCTGCAGTTATGCCCTAAAGTCGTGAAACCCCCTGTATATGTTTCTCCTTGATTTCTTTATGTGCTGTTGTAATTGAATTTCTCTCTTCGGAGTGTGTGCTATACCTCTTTATGTTAGGCTGCTAGTTCTTAAGTTGTTCCTGTTCGTGGTTTGGTGTGTTGGCTATTGTCCATTGTCTGAGGCACATTTAATATATATACAATCTCCCAAAGACTGGATCCTTGCCATAGGCAATCATAGTCAATCACATAAGTGGGGAAAGTATCATGCTTAATTGGTCCTTGGTCATGCCATGCCTCAGACGGTTAGCCACCGGTTTGATTCCAGGTCAGGATGCTGGATTTCTGGGTAACAATGAAACACTAAGACAGGTTTTTCCCAAGTACTTAAGCTCCCCTGCCAACCCTCACTCCACTGATTGCTCCAACTCATCTATCATCTGAGGCTGGTACAATTGGCCCACTAGTTGCCAGCATATGTAATGGATGGAAATCCAACGTTTCTTTTCCTGCAGGAACACCTGAAGGGTCACATTATGCAGTCCCTCCCAGGACTATCTAAGACCTTGAGGTAGGACTTCGAGTATCTGTGACAATGGTCAATGAGGCTTATTCTAGATAATGCATGCAGTGCACTGCCATCTGCCTTGAAATGGATGGAGGCAACTTCACACACCTAATATAACTACAAGGTGCCCATGATTTGATCATCTGATAGCCTGTGTCCTTTGATAGTGACATGTGTCTTGAAGACTAAATGTCATAAGACACATATTGTACATTTTTTAACAAGGAATCACATTATAGGAAGCTTGTGCGCAAAGACAGTGTCACTCTGTATGTGTGTAAAACAATACATTTTATGTAGTGAAGTCTTTTTACGTGATCAGCCCTGTCAATTTAGAGCTGGGGTCCAACATTTCAGAGCTGTCTGTCTCAGTTGTCAGGGTTAACAAAATTGCAATATTTTATTCATCAATTGAAACAGTTCTTTTTACACACAAGTGAAAAAATTGTTATGTGAGAAACACTGCACAATGATCTGTAGTTCTATATACATCCCATCTACAGTCCACCTCTTGCCAGACATATTGTAACATCTGTGACTGTTGCAGTGACAGTGCTTTGAGTTCATGCATTGTATTAATACTTTAGCTGTACACCTGGTCCTTCACATTGCTGCAAAGAATGCCTTTGTCATCATGTGGCCTCCCTCCATATTCATGTCTAAATTCACACTGAACTCAAATAATGGAATGAAATTTTGCACACAACATAGTCTGTACTTTCTACTGCATGGTAAACAATGATTATGCAGAACACATAATCAAGGCTGTTGTCCAGCATACATAAGTTAAGTCAAACTATTTGAGTTTTCAATTACACTGCAAGTAACATGATCATCACATATGTTTTTAATCTTTATGGTATGCATCCTGTTAAATATAATTCACTAAAAATGTATGATTTGAGGTAGTCTACACAACAATAACTTATTGAACTTATTGTTGTGTAGACTGCCTCAAATCATATTCTTTTAGTATATCTGTTTTTGTTCCTGAACTGCAGTGCTTGAAATTTCAGCATTATTTTTGTTAGATCCTATATAAGCCCATTAACCAATAAAAAATTAAAACTGCATAGAACTACAGGAATACTAATTATCTTCCTTTCAATGTAATTATTTTATGTAGTATAGCCACGTTTTGGTTCCACATTATTATAGTGTAGCTTAGAAATTTATGTATAACATAAAAAAGACATATATGATGTAGAGAGGATCAGAAAACTGACAAGAGTTTGAATTGGTTAACATCTGTGAGTAGCAATATTAACACACTAGTATGGCTCATGTTGACCACTCAGACATCCTGTCTGAACACAATGTGTTAGTCAGAGATAACCCCCTTCTTTTTACTCACATATTAAGCCCTGTGTACTCAACACTTTAGTGTGACGCCCAACAAGGTCAACCTCAACCTAATGAAGGAAAATCAGCTAACAAATATTTATAAATAGTTATACTATAATACAAATAAGAACACAGAAGGATAATTGGATTGGTCATATCTTATGCAGTAACTGCCTCCTAAAAGAAATTATTGAAGGAAAGATAGAGGGGCGGATAGAAGTGACCAGAAGACGAGGAAGAAGACGTAAGAAGATGCTGGATGACCTTGGGGACAGAAGAGGATATTCTCATTTGAAGGAGAAAGCTCTAGATCGCATTAAGCGGAGGATTGTTTTGGAAGAGACTGTGGACCTGTCGTCTGACATATTACTGATGAATGAATACTATACTTACTTACTTACTCATGGAGCTGAGCCCTTCTTGAGGAGCTGCCAATTCTGCAGCTACTCAAGAATTTCCCAGCATTTTATTGAACCCGAAGGTTCATCACCGTGTTCACAAGAGCTCTCCACTGGTCCCTATCCTGAGCCAGATTTATCCAATCCATACCATCCCATCCTATCTCTCTAAGATCCATTCTAATATTGTCCACCCACCTACGCCTTGGTCTTCCCTGTGGTCTCTTTCCTTCTGGTTTTCCCACCAATATCCTATACGCATTCTTCTCTCCCATTTGTGCTACATGACCTGCCCACCTCATCCTCCTTGACTTGATCATTCTAATTATACTTGGAGAAGAGTACAAGTTATGAAGCTATACTCTAATACAGTATAATTTAGTCTGCAGTCCTTGAGAATTCTATGCTCCAAACAAATTAATTATAATTAAATGCTCGGTGGCAATGGTTTCCTTAATAAGGCTTGCAGATTAGAAAGCAAACTCTTATAGATCTGGCTGATCCAACATGAATGCATCTGATTACAGGCATTCTTTAGCTACTTGTGAGCATGGCTGCATGAAGACACACAGTGCATGTTCAACTGAAGAAACTTTTCCAGAAGTTTATGCTGAGGTACTGTCAAATATTTCAAGTACCTGATGATAGTATGCCAACTAGAGATAGTATAATTGTTGATGAGAAGGATCCTACAAGTAGCATAAAATTACACAATAGTAAAAATAATGACCCTGAGTATGACAACACTGACACAGATTAAAAACTGTAGTTTACCTTCAAAACTGTATTGCAAGCATGAAGCAAAGTGAACCTTCAAAACTGTATTGCAAGCATGGAACAAAGTGAACCTTCAACACTGTACTGCAAGCATGGAGCAAAGTGAACCTTCAGAACTGTATTGCAAGCACAGAGCAAAGTGAACTGTATTGCAAGCATGGAGCAAAGTAAACCTTCAAAACTGTATTGCAAACATGGAGCAAAGTGAACCTTCAAAACTGTATTGCAAGCATGGAGCAAAGTGAACCTTAAACACTGTACTGCAAGCATGGAGCAAAGTAAACCATACTCTAACTGATGGTCCAATTTATGGAAATGCAGGAATCAGTAAACTACTAAATAAATTACACAGTACTGCTGTGACCATCCACTTCTTGACTGGTGATAATATAATTCAAACTTCCACAGAAGACTTAAACCTCACAACAAAATTTTGAAAATGGAGATCTTTTCCTAAGAAGCACTCAGTACACGTGCATTATTCACGCACGCACTTACTAATCTTGTTCACTTGAAAGGCATAACATCTGGTGTGATATTATTCTCACAAACACTGACAGACTTTTTTTAATAATCCACAAGATGAATGAAGCTGTCATACACAAGGGAGTTAAAGATCAAAACCATGTGTTTGCTTTGCATAATACTTCAGGGACAGCAGCATTAAATGTCCCAAAACTTGGGGTATTTAAATTAAAAAGAAACATCACAAAGAAATGCAAGAATAATTTGTTTATAAATGGAAAGTAATACATACTGTGACATGTTGCGCAACGGAGGACCCCTCCCTCCCCAGCGGTATGTGGCGGCATCGTAGCGCTGTTGTTACTACAGTAATAGGCGAGTCAACACCCCTCCCCTCTCCGCACGGTGACGTAACATGCAACGCAGCTGTGACACGGGTAACAGGCAACAGCGGTACCCATTGTGTAACAGGAGGGCACTGCGACTATATAAGAGAGCTACACTGCCTACGAAGACAGTTGAGTTGGAATCTAGCCAGCGGCGAGTTATGAGTTACGGATGCGTGTGTGAGAATCAGTGATAGTTCGTGATAACCGAGTAATAATTGGGAATGTGTGATACAGTTGCACTTGTATAACTCCCGCGTTATAAAAACGTGTAGACTACTGACAATAGAGTGAACTGAATATTGAATAGGGGTTGTAAATTGTGAAACCCCGCAACAGCGTTATAGTTAATTGTAGCCGATACTTGTAGGTTGTTAAATAAATCTGAACGGCGTCTTCAGTAAAGAAACACGTTACAATACTCATAAAATCTTAAAGTTCATTGTTTATAAAAGCTTGTGATTAAAGAAAAGTCAAGTTGGATAAATGGGTTCCTACTGTCATACACATTAGCTGAAACTTTTTACAAATATTAAATAGTATATTCTCAGATACTTCAATTTTAATGTGCACAATCCTTTCTACAATTTGAACACACAATTAAAACTGAAATTTCCACACTCTTTGGCAACAAGAAAAATAGTAGTCAACTATGAAATATCACTTTTCACATATTATGACCAACATTCTAAACTTAATTTATTATGAACATGACAGGTCTTTTAACACCATTAGTAAAAAAAAAAAATCTGTATTTGTTATCATTCACTGAAATTTTACAAGTCACTTTTTAGAGTGTCTTGTTGTACTAACAATAAAGTGAAAACTTATCCAACAATGAGAAATGAAAAACTTAAATAATTTATAAATATACTAAAATATACAACGTATTGTCAAACTGAAAAGCTTTCACCACAACCACAAGTTCCTTTAATATTTGGGTTATTAAAAACAAATTCTGATGACAGTTTTGTTTCCACATAATCCATCTCAGTGCCAAGAAGTGTCAGTTGGGCCTTCTTGTCAATGATAACCCGAACTCCTGTAATGAAAGCAGAAGAATCTGTTATGTGATACACTGTAGATTGTAATGCTGAAAAGAGTGAAATCTGTTTAACAGTTTATTTAAATACTTCAGTGGGTCCAGACAGAGATGCAACTTATTTACATGTATAGAAGCCTTTGATCTACAACAAATCTAGCAGTAAAATGCTATGTAAGGAACGGAACAAATGGCCATCACAATATTTTACCCCTATATTATGGAACTGAAATGCCTTCTTGAAATATATGTCAAAGTGTTTGCTGCTGTACAGATTCTCACTGGACACACTGCATCATCAAAATGAAAATTATAAAACGAATATTTGGACTGAAGAGAGATGGAGTGACAGGAAGTTGGAGAAAATTCCATAATGAGTAGAATCATAACTTATACTCTTCTCCAAGTATAATTAGAATGATCAAGTCAAGGAGAATGAGGTGGGCAGGGCATGTAGCATGAATGGGGGAGAAGAGGAATGCATATAGGATATTAGTGGGAAAGCCAGAAGGAAAGAGCCCACTGGGAAGACCAAGGTATAGGTGGGTTGACAATATTAAAATGGATCTTAAAGAGATATCATGGCATGGGTTGGATTGGATTGATCTGGCTCAGGATAGGGGCCAGTGGAGGGCTCTTGTGTACTTGGTAATGAACGTTCAGGTTCCATATAATTTTGGGAAATTCTTGAGTAGCTGCAGAATTGGGGGCTCCTCAAGAAGGGATCAGCTCCATGAGTAAGTAAGTAAAAAGTCCAGTAGAGGGGTGGCCCTCCAGCTTGGGGGTTGGGCGTGGGGCTAACAACTCCTCACCATAAAAAAATTACTTTGTTGCAAAAATGAACAGAAAGCCTCAGACCTGGCCAGATTCCTTGGATAAATGACCTAAGCTAAAGAAAATAGATACGAGATTTGGCACTTGGAATGTTCGAAGTGTGTATAGGGCAGGTTCGCTCAGGGCAGTGGCAGAAGAAATCTTAAAATATAAGTTAGATTTAGCAGGAGTGCAGGAGGTCAGATGGGATGGAGGTGGCATTGCACATGCAGGAGAATATACATTTGTCTATGGAAAGGTGAATGAAAATCATGAATTAGGTACAGGTTTTTTCATACATAAGAGAATCGTATCTGCAGTTAAGAGGGTAGAGTTCGTTAGTGATAGGATATCATATATAATATTAAAAGGTCGCTGGTGTGATATCATTGTTATGATGTTCACGCCCCAACAGAAGATAAAATTGATGACATAAAGGATAGATTCTATGAAGAACTAGAACATGTATTTGATAAATTCCCGAAGTACCCTACGAAAATTTTGTTAGGAGATTTCAATGCCAAAGCAGGGAGGGAAGACATTTTCAAACCAACAACTGAGAAGGAGAGTTTGCATGAAATTAGTAATGATAATGGAGTTAGAGTAGTAAACTTTGTCACATCAAAAAATCTTACTGTCAAAAGTACAATGTTCCCACATCATAACATTCATAAATTTACTTGGATATCCCCTGATGGGAAGATACACAGTCAAATAGACCATATTTTGATAGATAGGAGACGACAATCAAGTATATGTGATGTCCAATCACTCAGGGCAGCAAATTGTGATACTGACCACTACCTGGTGGTGGTATAGTTTAGGGATCCATTACACAAAGCTAATCTTCATCAGGAGGCCAATTATCATTTCAAAATTTGACAGTGTCAAGAACTTCACACTGCCACAAACCTCAGAGCAGAAAGGGGTTCCAAATTTAATTTAAAACACTTCATAAATATAACCATTTCACATGCAGTGCAGTGGGAGACAGATTAAATGCATGCTGCATCTATCATACAACAGCATAGTATGAGGATGGATTAAGAAAATTACCGAAATTTAGCTGTACAGAGATAACTGTGCTTCCTGGTAAAACAAAGGGTGGAATGCACAGAAGTGGAATATTTGCTTACTGGGGAGCACCTCGCAACAGGCTTAGACACATTGGTGTTCTGCAGTCAGCTGGATCCTGCACCATGACAATGCACTCTGCCACACCCCCTTACAGTGTGACAATTTCTGGAAAACAATCAAAGGTGTCTATGGCGGAAATTCAATAGAATCTTACAGCAAGTCAAGGAGAATGAGGTGGGCAGGGCATGTAGCACGAATGAGGGACAAGAGGAATGCATATAGGATATTGGTGGGAAAGCCAAAAGGAAAGAGACCACTGGAAAGACCAAGGCATAGGTGGGTGAACAATATTAAAATGGATCTTAGAGACAGGCTGGGATGGTATGGATTTGATTGATCTGGCTCAGGATAGGGACCACAGGAGGGCTCTTGTGGACATGGTAATGAACCTTCGGGTTCCATAAAATGCTGGGGGAATCTCATGGAACTGGGTTGGAATGAATACAAACGGAGCCTTGAAGAATTACAGTAGAGTTTCACATTCCCAATGGCAATTACTGAAAATGTGAAACTGAAAGGTATAATACACAAAATGTTTGGCTACAGAACTAATACGTATACTAAATTAAACCACAATCGGAGGTTGTGAGGTGAAAAGTTTACTTTCAGGTGTGTTAGATTTCTATGGAATGGCTGAACTTCTCTTCACTATTGCCCTAGTAAATACTTAAAACTGCTACCATGAAGAGAGCTTATGCATTACATGCCTGTTGGCTGTATGCCAAAGCCCCAGCAACAGTCATGTTGCTTCTTGTGTCCAAATGGAATGACAATTACCATATTTAAAGAAATGTTAATGTAATATACCTATGCAAACAGCAAGGAGAGAATTCAGGCATCAATTTCACAATATTACAGTTCATACAAAAAAAACAAAAAAATAAAAAATACAAAACAAAACAATACAAAAACTATTCATACATCTGTAAATAAATTCAGATAGGCAGGGTCTCTGTTTAACCAAAGAACTGAATGAAATCTTAAGTGTGTTCACTGAAGATAAACTGGATGAAATCAGTGCTGGGCATGCACATTCTCATCAAAAAATAAAAATACCTTACACATTTTGTGCAGTGTGCCAGGGGTTAATGCTTCAGGTTTCTTCTTTTTCCAAACAGGAACATGAGCGAGGAATGTTTGCATAAACAGTGGCCATTTCAAGCAGCTGGTGTGATCTAGACAAACTTTTGTTTTTTGGTTTGTTGGCCTATAGGCTTGTTTTTTTTTATTTGCTAGTGGGGTGGGACTTAGTCCCTTGCAATGCAGCCACTTCTGGCCTATTGTACCAGCCCCAGATGATATGTGAGGGTGATTGTGGAGAATTGGTGGAATGAAGATTGGCAGGGGAAACCGAAGTACTCGGAGAAAACCTGCCCCAGCGCCACTTTGTCCACAACATATCCCACTTGACCAGACCCGGGATTGAACCCGGGCCGCCACAGTGGGAAGCCAGCGACTAACCACTTCAGCTATGGCACAGACTACAGGTTTGTTACCTGTGCTGCGAATTCAAAGACTTGTGAGGGAGGAGCTTATCTCTCTTCTGTTGGACCAGCCAAATAATTCATGGCAGGCTCTCAAATAACCTCCAAGCAGTAAGTGTACAATGTCTCAATGAACAGTTCTATCACTATGATCAGTCAAAATGGCTCCTAAAAACACAGAGCAGTTACTTAAGATGTTCCAGCACTGGTCATAAAGTTTCAACACCAATATGAAAGTATTTTAACTTGTGAGGACTATGTAGAAAATTACTCCATTTCTAATTCCACACATTCGTATCCCATAATATAATTACTGTTCATGTACGGTAGACCACGCACCAGCACGAGTCAAGACATGTAACAGTCAAGACACGTCTGCGACATGATGAAAAGAAAGCACAGATAAAACAAATGTGATTATGAAAACTGCCGCACACCGGCCTGAGTCATGATGCTTACGAATCACAAATGAAGCAAGACTGCGTCTTTTGTCTCATGTCTTGATTCATGTCTTGACACAGCTGGTGTGCGGCCGCCCTAAGATTTCAGATTCTCACAGCAGTAGCTATGAAGAACACTATCTTCTGAAGCACGATGCTGTGTAGTCTGGTAGAAGTTTACTGATTTCTGGAAGAACATCTTCATGGACAAACAGCAAGTCAAGCAAGTAGTGCAGATCAGACATACAAAAGGGTGTTATGGGCATAGGCCAGGGTAGGAACCCTGAAGAAACTAAGAAAAGCAACAAGAAGAGCGAATGAATAGACGTCCTTATACATACCATTATTCATCCCAAGAGGGAGATGGGAAAATAAAGCATGAACAATCAATGGGAGATGTAGGTAGGCACAGAGAGCAACAACAGCAGTAGGTACAGTATGTACGAAAGACAATGCAGAAAAAGTAGGACAGCTCTAGTATGAGTAGAGGCATTATCAGGGTCTCAAGGCAAGGCTTGAAGAGTGATCAAAAGCTGAAAAGAAGGACAGTACTGACCCAGGCGGAGAGATGGACTAGATTATAACTGATGCAGGAGGACGGAAAGCAAAAAGAATGGACAGCACTGATGTAGGTGAGGGGACTAACAACTAACTAACTTGGACTGAAAGCAGGGTATAGAGGATGAAGGGAGGAAGATGCTATACAAATCGGCAAACATCTGTTATAAAAATGTGGATAACTGTTGTAACCATAAGCATGGTACTTTTTAATTGAGAGGTTAAATTATATCTTCGAATGTCTTTACAAACTGTATCATACCATCTTGAACCACCTCCTCATCTAATTTCCCTTTTTCTATTGCATATTCCAATGTGTAACTCAGACCATTACATCCTCTTTGTCGGACACCAACTTTCAGTCCAATCTGAAATATCAAAGCAAGTTACAATCTTAATACATACCACAATAATAAAGTAATGAATTTCTTTTTGGAGTCAGGCCATCATGGACAACCCTATGATGTCCCTCCTCCAAGAAGATACTGTCATGTGATGTGTGACTACATACAGCGTTTGGATTGGTAATTGAATTTATTGCACACTTTAACATGTAACTCATAATTACACTTTACAAATCACTATCATACACAGAATAGTGTTCTCAGTCACGGTCTTCACTGCACTGCTTGGTAACGTCTTCCAACAGTGGATGAAGCTCTGCTCCTTGACTCACATCCTCGCAGGATGGTGGCCAACTTACACCAATCTCCTGCCCTCCTGACTGCCATCTCAGGAACCTGTTTGTGTTTCCAAAAAATCTGAAGGAATATACATATGCTCAAAGAGTTCTTTGTTGTCCTTTTTTCCCAGTGTTTTACATTTTTTCATATATTCCAACATCTATGGTGCAGTTGGTAAATCAGTTTTATGTTGCAAAACTGATAATCATTATGTGATGCCACAACAGTACATAACATATCTCTGGTAAACAGCAATATATACTAATGACACTGTCACTGTTTCACTAATGTTTACTTTAAAACAAACATAAATGAGGAATTGGTGTACCATTCATCAAACAGAATTTGTCTCTTAATATCACCTGTTTCTCATCCAAACATTCTGAACTTGCTCTTACATAATCAGTTTAAAGAACAGACTTGACAATAAATAATTCACAGTACTTCTTAGAAAGAACACAGCTGCTCAACTAGTTAAAAAATTGTTCACCTTACATACTAAAAGTTCATTACTATGTTCACAAAAGTCTGCTATGATCCCTATTCTGAGCCAGATGAAACCAACAACACCCTTCCACTCCATTTCTTCAAGATATATACTTCAGTACTATTGTCAGTTGCTTAGGTATTCTAAATTATCTGTTGAAGAATGAGACCTGGTGTAACATGTCATAACCCTCATGCTGGAGGATAATTTATTTTTAGCTGTCCACAGCTGCTTATTCAACATATTCTCAACTATCAACTCCATACCATTAGAAAATCATAAATTAATGGAAATAAATGTAGCCAAAGATATTAAAACCCATCAGCTGTAGCACAACATTCAATAATAAAAGTACATAAAGATACAACTCAGAACATAATGTGTAAAGGTTATGGCAATTCTCTACAGATAACTTCACTGTTTTATTCTGTTACAAATTCATGTACACTTCACTTGTATTGACTGATTTACATACAAGAACACCATGCCATAATTGAGGTGGTTAGATCCTGGCTTCTCACTGTGGAAGCTCAGCTTCAGTCTCAGTGCAGTGTGGGATTTGTGGTGTACAATTTTAGTGTATTGTACTAGAAAGTAGTTGTATGTGATGTGACAAACTTGTCATATACAATAGGTCTTTTTAACAATTGCTTTATATAATTGACAAGATAAAATAAACTGTTTCGATGATATGGCTTGCCAATATGTGTGGAGTGGAAGGTTGTGGATTTGACAGTGGTTTTCCCACCACCTGTGTGTGTTGTCCTGACAGCTTGGTCTGTCTGTGTGAGGCCTGAGTATATGTTTTATTGAACTGGGGACGAGTGATGTGTGGTCATCATGAAATTGTAATTTTGTATTTTTATAAATGTAATGTTTTTATATCTTGGATTTGTTATATATGTTTAAGCTATATGACCAAAATATTCTGTTACCTTTGATAGAACCTTTTATCTTAAATTTTAATGTATTACGCTAGAGAGAAATTGTATTATGATGTAAACATACATTGTCTTATTTTATAAGTCTTCTTGACAATTGCTTAAGAGTATTAGCAACATAAATTGACACAATTCTGTATCTAAGGCTTTTGCCTACTATAGATGTAATGGAATAAGGAAGAAATAATAATAATAATAAAAAAAGAGCTCACTGGTTTCCTTCAAATTATCATTTCATCATTCCATGCCACCACCACTTCATACACAGACCCAGTCACCCCAAGACTTCTCACTCAAGTTGCTAAAGGAGACAGACCACTTCAGATCAGCACTTGGTAATTCATTTCAGTTAATAAGCACTGGTTTTCCACCACCTTCCAAAATTACCTCTGGGCTGAGAGAAAGAAACAATATATTTTCACACTGTGCAGTGTGAAAATGTTATAACACCTTTTTATTGTGTGCCATAACATTCCAGAAACATGGTATATCACATTCTACATGTTTTGGAACTGACCTCACTCCATACATGGTAAGCCTCAGTACTTGATAGAGGTGTGTGGTCATCTTCATGCCTTGGCTACTTTACCCCAATGAAAGAGCCACCTATACCCACTGGAAATCAGGAACTGAACCACAATTCCTTGGTTATCCAGCCTAGTTATTACACAACTGAGCTATGGTCATTCATAACTGTATGTAATCATGTATACCACTTTGAACACCTTATCATCCCGCAATTTTGATGTTACACTTACTAAACCTAACACCATTCTAACTTGCTGAATGCAGCTGGTCACTAGATAAGGATGCACTTTGATCTGTTTCATTAACCCTATCAATGTTGAGTAAAATCTTCAACAATTAAATACAGTAATGGTGGATACATGTTTGTCAAAGCTTGAAATTTGGTGTTTCAAGTCATCTGTCAACATTGTATCCATATGGCAGAATTCTACTGGGATGGAAATTGTCTCATGTGCCTTTCTTGCAGTACTCTGGTAACTATGAGGTTTCTCAGAAGTTATATGTTAGCTTGATATCTTCAATGTATAAGCTGGTTTCAGCAACAGCTAATCACATCATTACACACTTTGAGATGCACAGTACACTTTCATGAATCTGGCTTTGTATTCAGATTGGTGGTAACAGAGCAAGGCACTGTGCAATCCAACATCTAAATTATGCTCTGTATAAATTGTTTCTTAACCAATAACATGAAAAAAAATTGCAGCACAACACTAGCGTTAGATGGTACACACTTAAACCAAACACATCACCAGCAATAAAACTGGTTTCATATACTAATGTGCGTGCCATGATATACGTACTTGCCATCTCTTTAGTAAATATATAAACAAAAGAAATATATATATATATATATATATATANCTGTTTCAGTCAAAGAAAATTATTCTGGATACATACACTGTCCACTTTCTGAGCCAGGATCTCCTTTATTTTTTTAACAGCTGCTGGTGTCTGAAAAATAAAAGCGCTCAAGTCATCCAAATGTACACACAAAAGGTTAGGTTAGGTTCTTACATATCATATGCAAAAACTGTAAATTTCTCTTCACACACCAAAACTAAAGCAGCCCTAGACTGCATAAGCCGTCTTCCTTTTACCGCCTTAACTGTAGCAGACGAAACAATGCGGCTGGCCATTTTACCTTTCAACCAAACAATATATACTTCGACTTTTTAAACTGACAAACAAAAACGGCACGGCGATTAAAATGCTCCTTTGCACCGCAACAACATATTGACGATATTGACATTATTATACGGGTTATTACCTATGGGCATATATCGCATACATCAGAACAGATGACATTTATCGACCTGAATAGCTTACAAAACCTCGCAATGTTCGCAATTCATGGGACCTATTTCGCGAGAAAGTCGCAGCTTCTACCACCAGAATGCATACTTTCAAATAGGCATATCACAATTACGCTTGGCTAGATTTCATCGGAACCAAGCTATCTCCATCGAGCTCCTCAAGAAATTTCCAGCATTTTAAGAAAAGAATCAGGAGGTATATTAGTGCCCGAAGAGCCGGCCACGGTCCCTGTCCTCAGCCAAATGAATACAGTTCACTCCCCCTTTCCAGCTAATTAATCTAAGATACATTTTAATATTATCTTCCCATCTTAGTCTACCTTCGGGGTTTCCTACAAAAATTCTGAACGCAGTGTTCTCTCCCGTGCGTGAGACATGTCCCATCTCTCATCCTCCTTGAACTCATCATTCTGTATTTGGCGATGAATATAAGTTACGGGGTTTCTCATTATGCAGTTTTCTCCAGCCTCCTATTATTTAATCCCATTTAGGTCCAAATATTTTTCCTTAGCACCTTGTTCTCAAAAACACTCAGTTTAAGTTCTCTAATTTGAGCATTCGTACGAAACGGATATCATTAAAAATTCTTGCTTCAAGACAACTGTAAAGAATTAATTATAATGTTTAGAACCTTTTCAACATAGTAATTAGTAATGACAAATAATTGTACTTTTCGCGATGGATAAAGCAACCACTTCTATATGAAACATAAAATGTTAAGATGCAAGAGGTGAACAAAATATACAATCCTTCTGCCAAAACGCAGCAATTCGGTGTTGTAAACTCCACGTCTTCTTAAGCCTGTTACGTCAGAATTACGGTATGGTATAATTCGTTCATTATGTCCACACAAAGAAATATCTAGTACACTTTCGTGTCTGGGGGCACGCGGTAGCGTAGTTGGTTGAGGTACTATGCTACAAGCCGGAAGGTAGTGGGTTCACATCTCGATGAGGTCATTGGATTTTTTTTAATTGACCTAATCCTTCCAGCCGCACTATGGCCCTGGGGTCTATTCAGCCTCTAACAGAAATGAGTACAAGGAATATTATTGGGGGTAAAGGGCGGCCGGCGAGTAAGGCTGACAACCTTGCCACAATCTACGCGTATGAGCAGATTGTCTAGAAAATGTGGGAACCTCAACATCTCATAACCCTATGGACTTCCACGGTCTGTTACAGAGATAGCTTTACTTTACTTTTACTTTCGTGTCTTGCACGTACGTTCTGTATATATCCAATAATGGTCAAACACATGAAAACAATTTAAAATCACCAGGATGAAATCTAAGAAAGTTACGAATGCAGTTCCTTATTAAATCAAGGTACAATATGTTGCTTTAAGTTTTGGTTTCAGGACATCTTAGTCAGATAAAAAACGAAATGAGTATTAAAATTAAGCTTAAAGGAGGGGTGAAGGTCGGTCACTTGTGAACACGATATTTAACCGTCGGTAAATGTCGGGTATTATTGTACCAGCTTCTCAGGAAGCATTATTCTCCGAGGAATTGGTTGTGTACAGATTTTGACTGTTCATGTACTTCTGAGTTGTCATTCCCTTGCTTCGTTATGAAACTTCATTTCGTGAAAATAAACCGGTTGAAAACAATGTGTATTATGGGAGATTACGCTGTTTGGGAAGAAGAGAATAAGGATAAGGTAAGGGTCCCATAGTGACGTTCCCACGTCATGACTCAAGGTACGCGGGTTCAAATCCGGCGGAGGTCGTGGAATTTTTAAGGCCGGAAAAATTCACGGAACTAGTCCTCCGGGAAGGACTTTAAGCTGTGGGTCCCGTGTCGTAGATTTACGGCACGTAAAAGATCCTCATGTCTCTAGGAGACCTCTGAGCAAAATTAGGCAAGTCTCCCGCCCAAGTAGTTTCCAATGCCTCTGGTAGATGGGGGAAGCATCGGGTACCGAGGGCCGATGGCTGAATGGGGCTGATAGCACGCACCAGTACCGGTAGGGTATGGCGACTGGTAGAATATCAAAGGGGGACGTACAAAGACTATTATTCGCGGTGCATGGGGAAACCCACCCCCTCCAATAATAATAATAATAATAATAATAATAATAATAATAATAATAATAATAATAAGGGTCCCATAATCATTAATACACGTGATGATACACGTATCATGATGCAGAATGCTGAGCACGTGGGGGATGCTTCGAAGAAGAGCTTCAGTGTCAAATGGTTGAGATTCGTGTATGGGGGTCCCGCCATGAACAGGGTGCTCTGGTATATATACGCTGACACTGGCAAATGCATTTATCGTGTTCTTGAGCACTTGCTTCATACCTCTGTCGGTCTTTTGTCAAATTGTACTATATCAGTGAAACACGATAGTTTTATTAAGTGCTTGCGATTTTGGAGGGGAGATTTTAGATATGTATCAACTGCGTCTGTGATTATGGAATTTGAAATGTAAACAATATTCAAATGAGAAAATACTTAAGGTATCCTTCATGAAAGTATTCTATCCTTCTATTATCATTCGTATTAAACGTAGCAGATTTTGGAACGATTAACTATTCGCTACTGGTCAATTTTGAAAAATAAATTTCCCAAGTAAAGGGTAAAGTTGTCCGTATGCTTATTAATCAAGCACTATGCCATGAAGACATACAGGGGGAGTGGAGGTGTAACTGCACCATTATTAACCTCGTCCGTGGTGGTGAGTGGTCAGCTTCACCCCCGGTACCCATTCGATATAAGGATGGGTGGATCCTAGAGCCGATACGGACGCTATGGAAAATACAAAGATCTCACCCCTGCCGGAAATCGAACGCCGGCCTTCCTGCCCGTAGCCCGTTGCTATACCGACTTTCTTTCAACAACTTCGCAACCGCGTTCTTTGATTAGCTAGACATGTCTTTGACCACTTTTATTTTTAAGCATACTCGATATCAACACATGTTTAGAGAAAGTAGAAGGCTAACTTAATAGATTTTAATGAGATAGGTATAATATTGTGACGTGGACGGTGCAACGCTCGGTAAACATCCTCCCGCCCCCCGGTTACAACGCAGCAATAAAGAACTCTCAGCAGCGTTTCCCAGAAACGCCTGTAAACACGACGTTACCCAACAGTGGTATCACGTAACTGTTTTCTGTGTCGTCAGTTCGGAAGCTACATAACGAGGAGAATTACCGGAGTAACCAGTCATTGCATTCTAGCATTCGCTGGAGTGAGTTAAAGTCCACTGTTATTGAGTTGTATCGAGCGAATGGCAGTGACTCCCGCAGGAGAAGTAAGTGTGATACTGCTGATGGCAGTAGTTGTGAGATTGTAAATTGTGTAAATGTAAGAGCGAATGTGCAATAAATTCACTAGATCCAGAACGGCGTGAAGTTATTTATCGCGTCACATACCCAACACGCAACAATATTATTTTTCATAAACTTTTTATTTGTTTTACATAATTTCCATGTCCCATTTTGGGCCCTAGGTCGAAATAAACAATGCGTGGGAAGATGCGCAACTTTTGACAAATGTGCGGGACAATATGCTTAACGGCTGAAAAATTCGACTTATTTTTCTGCGCAACAGTGACATATGGCAGCTAATGTTGATTTCACAGATTGCATTACATTTTGTATCGACGCATGTATCCCACTGTGATACACAACAAGTTTCCTGAAACGTACTACATTGCATAGTGTCGCCACTTGTACGTATGTCAACATTTATGATACGAACACACATATGGGCCAATTTAATACCTATACAAGCCGTGGAGATTAAGGCAGTGTGGACATAACTGCGATGAAAAAAGAAAGGAACTTTATTCGTAGCTGAGCCTGAGTTGTCTCTCGACAGAGGGTATTGAACGAATTTCACTGCAGTTAATGTTTGTACAACACGTTGCAGACATACGTCACAGTTGGCAACACCGTACATAACGTTTACCTTAGACAAAATTTTCATTACAATGTTCATCACAAACATTTTATGCGTAAGTAAAACAGTTTACTAATCTGAAAATCGTGGAGAGAAATGTGTTGTTAAAAGCTGTACCGGATAGATTTTGCGAAGCAGGAATACACAGTAGGCTACTCAAGATCCTCAAGACGATCGGGCTTCGGTTGTAGTGACGTCATATTCGGAAAGGCTCGGAAGTTGTCGCGAAGTTATATTACGCTCCCAGAATTCCTCAATAGTACATGTCCGCCATAAGTGCTGGTGGCTGTACGTTGGTTGCGGAGCTGTTTAGTCCGAGACCCAGTACGGCCTCATGCAGCACTCTCCTTCGGAGATCAAGGAAAAGTTACTAAAGGCACTCGACAAGGAATACAATGTAAGGCTCTAAGTAAGATTTGCAACAAATCTGACACCGAAATAGGCAAAAATCCGGACGCAAGTTACGAACCGTCGAAATGCGCTGTGAAAGTGGCGTGTATATCCCAACTTCAGGTGCAAGTTTTTCACTCGATAAAAGTACAAGTATACCCTTTTCCGTCTAAAGGTCCAGACTTTCGAGACAAAAAATGTGCACAGATTCCGCTAAAACCAAGGATTAGCACCGAAATAGTGATTAAACCTGCAATTTTGTGTGTGAAAATTGTGCTCGAGGAGCTCCAAGAAGACGTCTTACCCCTGGTCCACCTCACTTACGCGGCACAGCGCACGCGCAATGTCGCGTTGAGTATGTTCCGGTTGTTGGGCGACTAAGCTGTCTTTTATTCGATTATTATTTTGTAATTTTTTTTCTGCTCCGGTTTGATGTTATACAATAATAGAATACATTAGAAATCGGGTTTTAAATTTAAATGTTATTTTTCTGTCAATATTGTATGCAATGGAATAGAATTATATAATCGATTAAATTAATGCACGAAAATGTGTTTTTAGTTGCGATGACCTATATGCCCTTATGCACATTGTATGCATTTTGCGAATTATTTATTTATGACATTTTGCCTGTTACTATGAACCAAATTTGGGCCATTTGAATTTCCATAACCAAACACTGTAGTAGATATATGGCAGTTTAGCTGTGTGTTGTTAGCCAATACGGCAAATTTGAGGTTAGGGCAGAAAACTTGTCAACATTTTGATTTTTTTGAAGATTTGTTAATAGAGCCTCGTAAAAGACTGGAAACGTTATTTCAGTAGCATGATGCAGGTGTTTTGTTATGACTAGCGAAATCAACAAGCACTGTACATTATTTTTGAGTATGTTAGAAGGTGCCACAGATGTGGCCTATAATGTTTAAATTACAAGCCGTAGGAGCAGATTTCACTTCTCACATGAAAGGGAACCCAATATGTAAGAAATGAAGTAAAATAACAGTAACATTTAGGGATTTCGAAGGTGAGAGTAACCGTTTCGATAGAGATACATGCATTGTTCCCTGCATTTTTCTTATTAGTTTTAATTGACTGTTTATGTATAGTTCATAAGAGAATTCCTGGTAAGAATTTCAGATTTGAAATATAATGAACAGCTGGGCATTTCTATATACTTTGTAGTAATATTTCCAGTACACATGACATTGTGGAATAGCCATGATGTCTCTCCAGGAATGTAGAAAATTCATGTTTGCAATATTAATGGGACAGATTCAACTAAAAACAATAACTATTATAATAGTGATAATAATTACCTGTAGGTGTTCTTATATATACATAATTAAGAACCTGACTAGAAAGTACAAAGGAATTAATTTTATTATGAAAGGCAGCTTTACAGTATTGATCTTTTCTGTGAATATTGTCCTAATAGTTGAGAATCTTAAAATTGCCACCAAAAGAAGATTTTTATTTCTTTATTTTAAATATATTATTTAGTAATGGGCAGGAATAAAATGTTGCGTTAGCACAGGTAGCATTGTTATTAGAAATCACCACTTGTACTACATTAATATTTGTAGCATATGACAAGTTTTTTTATCACTAATGTCAAAGATTCAGTGAAATAAGCCATAATGTTGAACAGAAAACCAGCAAAACATGCCATATTGTTGAAATGGAATTTTTATGTTTTTGAAAAGGAAATACATGTGTGCACGTCCACGTGATAAATGGTGGTAAGATTGAAGTGAGTGGTCTAAATACAAGATTTTCTGAGGTTTTCATGGTGAAGAATAATTATATTGTTTCATCTAGTATTATGACAGTGTTTAGTCTGGTAGGTTGGTACCAAGGTGAAGTTTCTAAAATATTCATACCCATCTGCCAGACTACACAGTGTCATAGCCCAGAAGACTACAGTGTGAATAATCTAAACTGTGAAACCCAGGCGGTTACCTCTGTTAACCTTTCGGTTTAACAGTTTGTAACAGTTTTATCATATTGCACACATACACATTTTCATTCTTTCATTATTTTAGCAGCGTCACACATTTATAGCTTTGTTGTGTTCATGGATTACTTCAGTTTTGCCACAGTTCTGTGATAACATTTGCTGCAGGCTATTTAATTCATGTTCCCATTGGCAGTGCAAATTATTCTAAAAGAAAAATTGGTTACATTTTGAAGCTATTGAAATATATATTTTACAAATTTGCACTTCTATACCAAGATATGTACTGAAGTGAACCTTTTAAGCTAGAGACAGAAATCAGACATTGCATTGTTTTTGTGGTCATATAAGTGTAAATTTGGTAGTTAAAATTAATCAGAATACCTTTGAATGTACAGGACTAAACATTGTAGCTGTGCTTGATTAATAAAAGTTTTTTTTGTGTAATGTCCTCATTAATGGGAAGTCATGAAAACAAAAGCATGTTGGGTTGTATTGAAAT
Source organism: Cryptotermes secundus (assembly GCF_002891405.2). Lineage (NCBI taxonomy): Eukaryota > Metazoa > Arthropoda > Insecta > Blattodea > Kalotermitidae > Cryptotermes > Cryptotermes secundus. Next base: position 1,480,575 of record NW_019739943.1, read on the forward strand.
AAAACTCAGTAAGTACATGTATCTGATTGATATTGGTTTTGCTATATTTGTTACCATCCGTATCAAATGTTCATATTCCTATGGTTCATAATCCATGGACAGAAATTATTAACTAACATGATGTGCCCCAAGTTGAGTGCATTTGATGATAAAGTTTATCTCTCTGATTTTGTGCTGTAAGTAACCTAATCTGATTGCATAATTAACATATAGGTAGGAGTCTCATTATTTATTTTTATGGTATGTCCATGTAACCTTGGACCAGATGTTCAACAATATTATGTTACATTTTGATCATGTTATGACACTAGGAAGGCCACCATATGAAAGTAAATGGCTGTGGTTATAATATGGTTTATCCTGTGTGTTCAGTTGGTCTGTGTTTGCATATGAAGCTGAGAAAATGGGATTCCAATCATAATGCAGTCAGTAACATTTCCTGTCTGCAAGTATATTTGTTTTAACTTATATTGTATGCTTACCGATTTTAAGCTTTCATGGTGGTTAATTATTGATATTAATTCTGTTCTTTGGCTTTTACATTGTGTGGATGTGTGAGATATTGCTTGTTTCAGGGAAGTATGCTACCTCTACCATCCAGTTTGAAGTTTGTGAAGTGAGCAAATTTTTGTGTATTTATAGGATCCTGTTTTGAAAATTGCTACAGCAGCTCCATGAAGGCCCACCCCCTCCCCACAAGAATAAAACCCAACCAGTCAGCTGTTCTGTGTAAGATCATCTTTCCTCTAAGATAACTTATCTTCCTTCCTATATCTTGACAAAGCCTCTCCTTGACCCATGGTGATCTCCCTACCACTCTCCTGCTTGGCCCCAGTATTGATAGCCAAACAGCATTATGCCAAATTAATATTTGGATGGGTGCGCTCTTGGGAACATCAGTTGCTGGGTTTTCTTTGTTGCACACTCTTACCCTTAAAAGGGCTGGCTGAGCAGACTTCTAGGTCCACTGTCCCTGTTGGTTTAGACAAGGCACCAATTCCCTTTCTCCCTCCCTTCCCTCCTTCCCCCCTTGTTTAACAGAATCCTGATTATATACAGAAACTCAACCATCTTACACACCCACCTACATCTTGGTTTTCCTAGTCATCTCTTTCCTTCTGGCTTTCCCACCAAAATTCTAAATGCATCTCTTCTCCCCCGCATGTGTGCTACATGTGCAGTCCATGTCATCCACCTTGACTTGATCATTCTTATTGTATTTGGTGACATGTATAAGTTACAGAGCTTCTCATTATGTAATTTGCTACACTCTCCTCTCACTTCATCTCTCTTAAGTCCAAATAATCAGTTCAGCACCCTGTTCTCAAACACACTCAGTCTGTGTTCCTTCCTTAATGTCAGAGACCAAGTTTCATACCAATACAGAACCATAGGCAAATTTATAGTTTTTAACATTCTAATTTTTACATTTTTAGATGGCAGGCGAGAAGACAAACATTTCTGGACTGAATGGTAGCAAGCATTACAGGAATTCAGTCTCCTCTTAACTTCCTTTGATACTGGCATTAACAAATCCTTGAACTGTGCCAGAGTTTCAAAGCATCTGTTACCTGTATTTATGTCATGTAATAATTTGCCCTGCATTCTGGTGATGAGACAACATATACATAGTTTTTTTCTGTGTTTACTTCTAGACGAACCTCCTTACTTGTGTCAGTTAAAGTTTGTGCGATTTTCTTTGTGGTATCTGTATTATCACCCAGTAGATTCACATCATCGGCATAGACCAACAGCTGATGTGTCCCATTTAATTTCAGTCTCACCTGGTTTTCCTGGACCTTGCTAATGGCATATTCTAAAGCAAAGTTGGAAACTAGTGGCAATAAAGCAACTCCTTTTTTTAGACCATTCTGGATAGGAAAATTATGAGAAATAAATGAGAAATGAAATCGGACAAATGTTTATCTATACGGACTTTACTATACGTTTCATTTAAACACATTTTAGCCAAATAAGATCTAAAAGATTGTGATGATCGTAAATTGTTACAATTAATAAGTTGTTGGACGTTATCCATCATTTTGTCTGTTCTTAGGGAGATAGGGGCTAGCTCTGTCTATTGGACCCAATTGAGTAGGTTTTACCTGAAGACGGGGACAGAATGCAGCCCCTGAAACGTGTTTTTTTAAGAACAGACAAGATGATGGATAATGTCCAACAACATACTAATTGTAACATTTTAGTCAGCCTAACTAGTTTCTTGGGTACCCCAAACTCTTTGAGAATATAGTACAGTACTTCCCTTCTAACTGAATCATAGGCTTTCTTGAAGTCATTTCTTGTTTGACATCTCACAGACAAACTTGTGATAAAATCTCAAAATTCTAAGATTCATAAAACTGAAGCAGCTATTCACATTTTTCCTCTACATTACACCCTCAATTATACATGATATGAAAGGGGAAAATATGAATGATTAATAAAAAAAAGTGATAATCCAGGTTTTCAGTATAATTAGGAGACTATGATGATTGTTGAATACAGGAATACATAAATATATCCATAGTATTCCATTTGTTAATTATCTCAGACACTGTATGACTAAGAAAAAGGTGTGTTGAATATAAAGCATGTGGTTCATATTCTTCTACAATATTTGTTCAAAGCATTTTGTCTCCGATAAATGTGCAGTGAGTTTTGCTTCAGTTACACACAGAAACACATATAGGTCTTATGTAAAGTGGTTGTCAGAATTTGCAAATCTGAATTAACATTGAAATGGTATGACAGTTCTTCATAAAATTCTTGAATGTCAGGTTTCATGAAAGTCTGACCAGCGATTCTTGAGCTGCTTCATGTATACAGACGAGCAGGCATAACAGGCACTCTGCAGGGGTGCAAATGCTCCTACAGTGATCCACAAATAAGCTGCAAGCAGAATAATCTCTGCGTTGATAATAGGGAGTATACTATATTTCACAATAAGTTACAAAACAATCCTTGTAAATGGAGACTACTCTTCTGTGTTTATATATTTCAAGAATATCCTGCAAAACATACTTTTTAAGCTGTGATAATGGTTGTATGACATCATATACTTTGTACTTTCTCAGTTAATGCAGCAGAAATTGTAAGGGCATTAAACCTAATGGTGTCAACTTAATGAATAGTTGTGTTCAGCATTGTTTAGTTTGAAGGCAGAGTTAATGTAACAGCGGCCTCCGTAGTCTAGAGATAACGTTCCCACCTCATGACTAGTTCAAATACCCGGCGGAGGTCGTCGAATTTTTAAGGGCGGAAAAATTCAGGGAACAAGTCCTCCTGGAGGGACTTTAAGCCGTGGGTCCCGTGTCGTAGTTTTACGGCACGTAAAAGAACCTCATACCTCCAAAGGAGGTCACAGCCAAAATTGTGGACGTTTCCCACCCAACAGCAGTCACTAATACCTCTGGCAGATGGGGGAAGCATTATAGATACCTCTCAGCTAGTAGAGCCGGTCTCGCTGGCTGGGCGGGACTGATGGTAAGCACCAATACCGGTAGGATATGGAGACTGGTAGAAATCATAGAGGGAAACACAATGGACCACTACAGGTCTAAGTGCATGGGGAAACCCACCCTCTCCAATAACTAACTAACTGATGTAACAGTTTCTAAGTTCCTCTGCGATGTGGAAGTGAGTATAATGAGGAAACTAATATTTGTGCACTTGACATTCATGTCTCTTAAACACAAAGCTCTCTCTCTAGTATAGCAGTTACTGGAACTTCAGTTTGCAGGGATACTGCCCTAACATTTTTATTTTGTGATTAGTAGATGACATTGATTTGTTATTACAATTGCCAGAGTATTTGTAGTTGTTTCATTATGTTGACAGGTTGTGGACATGGCTGCAGTGGTTGAGATCATTGCCATCTTGGAAAGAAGTGTCATCACAAAGGAAGCACTTGAGGTATGCTTTAATTTTAAAGGCAGTGAGAAATAATTACACTTCTTATGATACAGCTGGATTATATTTTGCATTACAAAGTTTTTTCATGCTGTCCATTAATTTATTGTACAATACTTAATGTTTATTGCTTGACAGTAGGGGATTTAAATTCCATTTCATATGTTGCTGGTAGCCAAATTAAGGTGGGATTGGAATGTTGATGCCATTGGAAAAATGTTTGTCTTTCGAACTACTACTGGTATAGTGTTATAGTAAAATTATTTGACAAAAAATACATTGCTCAATTCTATAGTTTCATTGTTTTATGTCATTGAAATCATTTTCAGAAGATTATAGATTCAGATATATGGCATCTATGTTCTGGAAGTGTTATTATAACTATGCTGTGATGGAAGTCTGATTTAGAAGTCTGTTCACAGACTGACCTTGCACTTTGATCACATAAATTTGGTGATCACTTATTTATTCTTGGCTGAGACACCAGAAGCCTGTGTGATCCTGTAGCTGTCTGGGCGTCAAAAAGTCCACCTTCATTGTGGGTCATTTTGCTTGAGGACAACGGTCTCTTGCACTCATTTCCATCACTTTTGGTGGTCTGTTTAGCTACCATCGAATTCCATATAGTCAGGTCGAGCGGGTGAAAATTAAATTTTTGTTGTTTTGTTCTGCTACCACAGGATGATGATAACATATCTATTCAGGATGTATTCAACATTTGAAAACATATATTTTTTGTCCATTTTGATGTTTCAATACTAATTGAACAACTATTAGCCATTCTGTCCTCATTGTGAATGTAGCTTTCAACATTTAAAAGTTTTTCATCAGTATGTGATCTAAGTTGTCTGTTTGGATCATTGCTGTCAAGTGACTTCTCACTTTAGCACTTTTTCCAATTTTAGTGTCTCACATGTGATCTTTTTGACAGTTCTGCAGGAGTTGATAGCTCCTGCATAGGCCAGCAAATATGTCTGGTCACGAAAATTTGTTATATGTAAAGTTTGTGACACACGATTTACTTTCTTAGTGAGGCTTCTCACTATTGTACATGTATCTGTCATTTTCTGTTAAGTTTTTCATGTTTTTACACAAGTATATGCTTATGTCATAGTAGTCCATCTTATCATAGTTTGTAAATCTTTATACCAAAGGATTTATGTCTCCTGTATGTGTATTGCTTGAAAATATATCTCCTTTTAAAGAGAGAGGAAAATTTTCAAAGTCTGTTCTAATTCTTGTCAGTGCTGCCTACCTGATTCATGTTGTCACCAAAATATAAGAATCTAATTAAGTGAAAAACCTGGTTGCATTTTTTATGTTACTGGAAATTGTGTTTCCTGTATAATTATGCAAGGAAGTTGGAATCCATTGTCACGTGTCTAGAAATTGGTTGTTCGAGGGTTGGAACTTTAATAGTGCCAACTATTTATTTACAACTGATACAAAATGGATGCATGTTTCAAAGTTTTACTGTTCTTCAGTATAGTCACCAGCATTGTGTAAAACCTGTTGCCAGCAATGTGGAAGTCGTAGGATACCTTTAGCAGTGCTTGTTGTGTTGATAGTTGGAATGGAGCAGTCTACTACCTGAAGAATCTCTGGAACAGTTCTGAAGCGAATGACACGAAGTGGTTCCTTCATGTTAGGAATCAAGTCAAAGTCACAATGGCTTAAGTCCGGGAGTATGTTGGATGGTACAGCACTTCCCAGCCTCATTGATCGAACAAATTAGCCACAGCTTGCGCTGCATGTGGCCAAGCATTGTCCTGCAAAATGATGGGTGGGTTCTGCAGAAAGTGTCACCGCTTCTTTCTCAAAGCTGGTCACAGGTTGTGTTCGAAAAATGAACAGTGATACTGCGCATTTACTGTCTGCTGTCAGGAAACGGTATGCTTGGATAACACCATCACAGCTGTACACGAGAATTACCGTAACTTTCACGTTACTGGGGTTCTGACGAACTTTTGTTTTTTGTGGTGACCCATAATGACGTCATTTGTTCGATTGGTGTTTCATTTCTGGCTCCTACGATTTGACCCATGTCTCATCCAATGTAATGATACAGCATAAGAAAGCCTCTCCTTTGCGCTCATAGTGTCCCAAGTGGTTATGAGCAGCGTCATATCATAGCCATTTCTGATTGTCCGTTAAATCATGTGGAACCTATTGTGATGCAGTTTTTTTCGTGCCCAGGCATTCCTTCAGAATGTAAAGCATAGTTGTGTATGCTAATTCCGTCTCTCGGACCAGCTCACAAAACGTATGTCGTCGATCACTCTCCAGTAACACGGAATGAGCATACACTTCTTCTTCCCTGACACTAGGACAACCTGGCCGATGCATGTCTGCCACATTTTGGTGTCCCTCGTTGAAGGCTTTTACCCACCTTGCCACTGTTCTGTAAGAAAATGCCGATTCCCCGCAAGCCTCTTGAGGACCTTTATGACACTGTCGTGCTCTACGGCCTCTGGCACATTCAATCTTTATCCAACTCCGTTGTTCCTCCTTCAGAAACATTGTGACAACACTACATTAGACCGCCAGCTAACACAAGGCTGTGTTGTTCTTGTCACTGCGCATGAGTGTGATGTGGGAAGAGAGAGTCAATTTGCTCTTAGGTAAGGTAGGTATGTAACCAACATGTGGTATAAGTGACATTATTTGGTTCCGTTGCATGGCGTCTCTACAGCAGTGTTGCCACTATTAAAGTTCCCACCCTCGTATTTGTTAGTCTCTGCCACCAACAGATGGATCTCTGCTATGAAATTACAATTTGTGTAGGATCTTTGTTCTCACTGGATACTTCATTTCTTCAGTTTGTTGCAGTCACTAATGAAACGATGTCATTTTCTGGATTTCAAGACCAAATTTAATCTTGACTTTCAAACAGAAAAAGCCCCATGGCCTGTAGTCCATAAACTATACTGACTGAACAACTGCCGCTTGTCAACGAAGTTAGTGCCAACTTTTGTGGATAGAGGGTGTCGCGTGGTCAGTGCAACGAATCCCCGCTGCTGTTAATCTTGGTTTTCTAGACCATACCCGCTATTTACTTGAAATAGCTCCTCAGTTATCCTCACGAAGCTGAGTGGAGCCTGTTCGAGACCCACTACTTCTCAGAAAATCTGGTAGTGCCATGAATCGAACCAGGGACCTCTGGATCTGTAGCCAGGAACTCTGACCACAAGACCACAGAGGCAGTCAATCTTGGCTTTCACTCACACTAATTATCCACAGCAACTCTGACTTCAGCAAGCTGACTCTTACTGTCAGATGAGATTGTTTCATCAGACTTACTCTCTTAAATGTGTTTCTTTGGGGTCACTGTTGGAAACAATGTTGTGTTCAGTATCTCTTTCTGTGACAAAATGTCTGCCATTATCACAAGGAAAAGAATGGTTCTGTATATTCTGCTAGTGCCACAAACATAACAAGACTAAGCAGATAATATATCTGATAATTTCTTTAGATGTTTTTGTTACTAGCTTAATAGAACTGTCACATCAGTGTTTGTGATTGTGTTTATGTTTGATAGGTGTAACAGTGGTCTCTCTCACTCTCTCTCTCTCTCACACACACATTCATCCTTCCTTAACTATAAACATGTAAGAGAATTTGTAATATAATCTTCTCAGGCTGTTGGTTGTGTTAGATTATCATTTTTAACCAATTTACATGGCTGAGAGGTAAGTTTCAGCTCTTGCAAGAAAACTTGTAATCCTTTTGACTTAGACTTTCTTCAAGATGTCACGATCTTTAATACATGTGACAGAACTCTCACATGATTGGAACTTGGTCCTGTGTGACTAAGAAAGACCCTGCTTTTGTCAATATTTATAAATAGCTAACTGCAGGAAAACATTAAAGAATTTATATAGACAGAAAATTAAGGTGTATTATGACTGCTGTAGGCTAGGTCAAAAGTAAGGTGTATTTTAGCAGCACAGTATTGTGATGCATGGCCAGCTGGAGCATGGGTATGCCATAACTGTAATGCAGCGTATGGGCTATAAACGTTAAATTTAAGACCAATAAAATTGTCATCTCACGTGATATTTATGTTATACTGTCTGATTGTGAACATAGTCCACTGTGTCACTTGCAACGGAGCAGTGGGTTAGCAAGAAATGAATTAAAGAGAGGTACAAGAACAGAAATTATTGTCAGACATTTCTAGTGTGGATCTTCCTTCCAGTCACAGAAGTTTAAGTTATTATGCTCAAAGCCCCCCACTTCTCCTGTTTAGGGCAGCAAGACACCATTGTAGCTTTCCCCCATTCTCTCAACCCTTGTGCCATGGCAATGCCAATGGATAGCAGATATCCAGGCCGTGGAGGCCCATATGGTTGTGAGATGTTGAGGTTCCCACATTTTCTAGACACTTGGCTCATAGATGGTGGCAAGGTTGTCAGCCTTACTCGCCGGCTGCCCTTTACCCCCAAGAATATTTCAGGTACTCATTTCTGTTAGAGACTGAGTTGACCCCAGGGCCATAGTGCGGCTGGAAGGATTAGGTAAATTGAAGAAAATGCACCTCATTGGGATTCGATCCCGCAACCTTCCGGCTTGTAGCATAGTGCCTCAACCAACTACGCTACCTCGTGCCCCATTGTGCGATAGAGGATTTGAATTTTGTATTATCTAGACATTTATTTATTATGTAAGATTTGAGCTTTTCACAGCCGTGACTATGAAGAATGCTGTCTTCTGGAATATGACACTGTGTAAATCTTGTGTGAACTGATGTTTCAGAGGAACATATCTCGTCCATCTTCAGGGAGGAAATATCCATGAGACGGTGGCTAGCGGACTGAGTCACCATTTGAAAACACCTGGCTATATAAGACCAGAGGGAGGGAAGGAGAGTGGGGCACATGGGAAATCAATAGTGGAGGGGGTAGGGTCAGAGACCAGTAGCAAGGCCAGACCAGCAGGTAGCAGAGAATTGGTCAGAGCAGATAGAGGAAAGTTGTCAGGGGTGAGGAAAAAGCCAGGGCTACCAAGTGAGCATTGACCCAGTAGTCTTGAGGCTAGAGCTGCCAAGCATATGTTAACCTGTGTAGCCTTGTAGATCTGGCGCCATGTTCTGGTGTTTTCTTGAGGGAGCAGATGAGAGGCTTCCATGACTTGCAGAGAGGAAAACCAACCTCTCTGTTCATTTTGTTGGGATGGAGCTCAATCTTAGTGGCCTCCTTAATGATGCAATCCCTGTATCCCCAGAAGATGACATTCTTTATTTATCTATTAGTTCGTTTAATGTGGGTAGGTACAGTGTACCTATTCACATATTTCTGAAGAGGTATCCAGAAGATTGCCCACCGATGTGAGATACAATTTTAGCATTTTGTACCATAGCGAGATATAGGTTTAATGAGTTTGGTTTGTTTCATTCTGGTCCGTCACAATAACAGTTACAAATTATAAATCACTCCGTCCAATGTGACCATAAGTTTTTTACTACATAAAAACTAAAAAGTTTTTATGTAGTAAGAAACTTACGGTCACATTGGACGGAGTGATTTATAATTTGTATAGGTTTAATATTTTGTCATAAGTGAAATAATAATGGCATCGTTTGAACATTTGGGTCATTGCCTAACCATGAACATCTTCTCTGACTGCACTATTCTGGTTTTCAGGCATCATGTCACAATATTAACACTGTGTCCAGTATGCTGTATGGTTTGTTTATGAAAAAAGTCACACTGTTAGCATTTTAGTCAGAACAGTGGAATATCATATTGAATCACAAATAAAAACATCAGTTTCAGAGATTTTGAAATGAAACTTGATACATATGTGATGCAGATTATGAATGCTGTCACTCAAGGAAATATGTGGCTTATCAAATGTGTAAATGTAGAAATTTGGGATTCAGAAGTTGATCTCCGGTTTAGGATGCATCTCCTGTTTCACTCACTGCCATTCATTCTGTCACATTTTCCAGTGTTCTTATTTCACAATCTCCAGTATGAAATAATTTCAATAGTTGATGCACCATCATCAAATTGTCTGTATTCATTAAAATGGTTATGTTTTCTGAAGTCAGAATTGGTGAAGTCATTGTCTTCATATGTGAATTAACATAATTCCTAGAGATTTTGTCCTGGTTTTAACAACTTTTCCTGTTTTACTTTATTATAGTGACTTCTTATATTTTCTTGTATTATCTCTTCTTGGCCAGTATTTTAACAAGTTGGAGAAATGTGCTTAAAGGGTAACAACTGTTGTGTGTCGCCCTGTATTACTTATGCATATCTATATAAAATTTGAGATGGTCTAATAGATTTGTGCAGGGACCTCCAGTGTAAAATTTGATGAAAATGAGACAGGCTGTTCTTAGTTATGAGATGATGCAACATAATCCTTTCATTCAATTGTCTCAAAAAATCCTTGACTTAGGAAGGAGTGTACTTACTTACCTACCTACCTACCACTCGGCGCTACAGCCCTGGGTGGGCCTTGACCTCCTATCCAGCCAGTCTCCACAACCAGTGCGTGCTGCCATAGGAATGGATTGATGCATGATGACCCAAGGCTGGTTTTTAGGTTTCTGAACAAAATTATTTTAACGGGATGAGGTTCTTAGCCTCATTCCCAACCCCCAACCTGGAGGACCAGGGTATCTCTCTTAGTCTGGACTCTACCCTTTAACCATTAACCATTAGACTTTTGCATAAGATTATCCGTTGTATATTCATTCATGAGAGAAATGTCATTTGTTCTGCCTCACATTGTAAGTCATGACAGACTAATATTCCCCTTTTCAGAGCAAATAATTTCACTTGTCATTTCTAAACACAATTGTGTTTTTTTTTTNTTTTTGTCACTGAGTTTGCCGGAAGGACAGGTTTTCCTCAACTCACACACTTTAGCTATCCTTCATTGTCTCTGCAATTGATATTACTCTTCAGTATGTTTTTTATTATGTTGAATCTATTAGTCACACTGTTCAAATGTGGAAATTGTGCTCAAATTAAGCACATAAAGTTTTATGTAGAGCCAGTGAAAGGTGGTTTTCATTCCATTTTCCCTGAAGAAAGGTCACTGCAGTTCTGCACGTGCTATCACAGGTATCTGTGAGAAATGTGCATTGGAAGAATGTTTCATCATTAGCTTAAGGGTAAGAAATGTGGGATGACAGGAATTCACGATTCCTTGTAACTGTGAATTTGCTGTGACTGGGCTCACTTCATTCTGACACTTGAAAAGGGAGGGTTTAGAATGGTTTGGTTGTTTTATAATCATCAGGCTTGCTTGGGAAGGTCCATCCATTACCATCTTTGGCATCTGAGGTCCTGCATCTCTACTAGACAACACATAACTAAAGCAGCATTCTCATAAGAAAAACCCAGCACTGCAGAAGACATGCAAAATAAAAGAAATAAAAAAGAGAATTTTTAGGAAATATGTAACCTGAGCTCATTTTTAAAAGAAGGTGTTTATGGTTTCATGGGCTAAAAAATTGGTCTTTAAGCTGCAGGTTACAAATGTCTGATGTATGATGTATTATTACTTTATAGCATGGCAGTTGCCATTTTACTTTCCTTCATCCTGCAAGCATTAGGCACAGCAAAGCGTAATATATTATCATGTTATTTTGTGTTTAGGTTATAGAATATTTCTACTATTTTAATAAATATAGCTAAAATAATGTTATTGTTGTTAGACTACTCGTCTGGGAAAATATGTCAATGAGCTCCGTCGCAAGACATCAAATGAACTTCTTGCAAGACGAGCAAAGGATCTGGTACGAAGATGGCGTGTCATGATTCAGGAGAACAACACGGCTGGGAGTTCCACCATGTGTCCTCACATTCCCACAGCAATGCATCATACAAATGGGACAAATCTCTTGTTGCATCAAGTAAGTCCAGGGCTCCGTTCAAATGCGAGTCCTATTCTCCCCCAGTTTGGCAGTGCTACAGGTCGGTGTTACTCACCTACGTTTGCTTCAGGTGGGGATGCAGCAAATAATTTTATACCAGGTTATTCCCACTCTCCAGTGAAGTCTTTTCATACAGGTGATTCATGTTTGAGTTCCAGTCTCCATTTCAATGAGTCTTCCTCCATATCAAATTCAAGTACCAGTCCAAAATCACATCCACTAGCCCCTCAAGTGAAACTTCGTAGTGGTTCATCAAATGCTGATCTGGGACACCAGTTTCATCCTAGCATCTTAGTAAATATGGACTCTGTACCCAAGACACATGCATCAAATAAGAGACTCAGGAAAGATTCTCCATCTCCAGAGGACATCTCAACTAAAAAAGTCACTCGCCCAAATGGTCAAGTGGTAAAGGGGTATGATTTTATGAAGGCATGTATGCCAGCACAGCCTGATATCCATGGTGATGGTAGTCGAGACAGCATAAGTGGTTTGAGCCAGGGCTCCAGTAGCTGTGAGGTAATTCCACCACCACACAACAAAGTGCCTATAGTGGATTTGATGTTTGAGATGACCCCTGCTGCTGTGACGACAACCGTAACAACAGCTACTACCACAACTGTGGCTACTATGGTTACATCTTCAACAACATCTGCTCCAGATCCCTTCACTCGGCCTAGTATTTGTTCTACTTTTATTGTTACTGACACTACAACTTCTGCACACAATACTACAACTAACACCGCAGCTCCTTCTACAGCTTTGATTGGTACTACTACAGTTACTACAACTGTTTGTTCAACTACTATTACTGGTACTGTGATTGGCTCCAATGCCACTCCTATTCCTCCCAAAACACGTCGGAAAAAACCCACAAAGTTGAGGCGTTTGTCTGCTAGTGCTTCTGTAACGCAGGCCACATCTGTGGGTGATATTCTGAAGGAGAAAATAGCATCCAAAGCACGGACACCTAAAGTGAAAACAACACAGGAATTAGTTGCTAGTGTACAAGCCAAGACTGGTGGTGCTAGTGGAAACCTTCCTGAAGATAAATTATATAATGTAAATGTACCTTCATTTGAAAATAAACCTAGTCTTGCAAAGTGCATTCTTATGAGTCGGGGAACGCCCACGGATGCCTTAGAAATATCAAGGAACAAAACTGAACATATTGCAAAGTTCCTTCAGTCACAGTCAGACTTTCATCCCATGCAGGAAGATCCTTCTATTTTATCTCTTGAAGAACTTGAAGAATTGAGGTTACAGAAACATTTGGGGTCTCTTCCTGGCAGTAGTGGTGGGGACAATTACAATTCATCTCCAGCCGAAGTGTCTTCATTATCAAAACTGTCAAAGGACATTCTCCGGCAATCCTCATCTTCTAAAGACTCGCAGAGTGCCAGTGCTGTAGTGATGAACATTCAGGATCGAACTGTTGAAGATATTCTTGCCAAGCTTCCTCCCATTGATGTAGATGCAATATGTTGGGATGAGTCTATGACTGGAGGTTCAGATCTTGAAGGTCCTGTTGTGAAAGAAGTTACAGAAGAAATTATCGGAAAGTTGCGCACTGAGCATATAGAAAGTCTGAATGGCAATGTGAATGAAGCTGCAAGTTATGAAGACAGTGATAATTTCTGTGAATGGCATGAAATGGTGTCAAAGAAGTCTTATCAGGGAGAATTTTTACATATATTGCCTTATGTTGTAATAGATTGACAGTGTATGGGGGTATAACGTAATTCTGAGGATTGTGCCAACCGTGTAAGGATACAAATCTGAGGCATATTTATGTGATTTTGGGATAAAGAGTGGTTGTGAAGTTTGAGTGGATGCAACACTAACTCAGACAGCTAATGTAATGATGCACCATCTTTTGAGTATTTAAGTACTGTTACGTGATTTACCTTCCTTTAGTTAAGTCACCATTTGAAAATTGTGACCCTTCAGCCTATTGTTAAATTATATGTATATTTTACTGCATCCTGTATGATATGTTTACTTTTTATTGTATAGCTAAATTGACTCCAACATTTTCTCTTCTCCACGTTACTGCAATTAATTACTTTCTCTGTTTTAATTTGACATTCATGTTAATTACATACTGAATATATTGGTCTGTTTTTTCTACAGTAATTTCTGGGAAATAATTCCTTTCTCAGCGCACTTCAGCAGATTATGTGTGTAATGTCTCAGTTCAGTGAACAGTTTGTTTCAAATGTATTCCTAGTTTCAAATATATATATTTTTTTGGTTATTTATTTTATGTAACTTCTTTTTTTAATATTTATACATATCTCTTAATTGTTTGAAACTGCAGCTGTGGTCTTATATAGTTTTGTACAGGCACAGGACTGTAAACTGAACAAAATAAGTCTGTTAATATTATACTGTGTTATATTTTATGAAGTTTCATTCCCAAGGTTTGTAATATGTATAAATATTAAGTAATTTTGTTACTAGAAAATGATGATTAAACTATGTTAACTCCATATGATGAGGTAATCAGTTGTACTTGAAAGGTCACTTGTATTGTTTCAGTTTATTTGCAAGTCATGGAATACAGAGAGAACTCAGATATGTGTTATTGTTATTTCTGCTGTGATCAGGGTAAGCCATGAATGTGTATTTTTATGGATATCTTCAATTCCAAATGATGCAAAATATTACTGGTTTATGTGTAGTTAAATGGAGACCAGCCAGCTTATTGTTTGAACTGTAAGTTTCTGTGTGAAGAGTATAAAAGAGGCAGTTAGAAGGTGTGGAGGGCATTTGCTAAATGTGCCTTTGGTTATGACACATCAAAGCTACCCAGACATTTCCCAATTTTCTCCTTACAAACGTAGGAGTGAAAGTTTCACTAAATATTTGTGTAAAGCTATTATAGTTCATAATCCTTGATATTATTACAAATCTGGTGAATTTTCTGAGAAGAAAACTTAGTATGACTGAACATAATTTCTTACTGACCACTGAAATAATTTACTTGAACATTGAATTCTTGGTTATCTGCAATAGTGGAGGGGAGAAATAGCACATATAATTAAAAACAATGGATGATTAAGAAATCTGGAAATGTCAACTATACATTCTGCATTAAACCTGAAAATCCCTTAATTATTACTTGCTGGTTGTTTATCTGTTCACCAGACAAGATATTTTTCCAATAGAAGAGAGTAACCCTTGTTCAGTGATAGTGTGTCGGCACAAAAACTTTAAAATAAAATAATAAACAGAAAGTTGCAGCTGTGTGAGAAGATATACAGCCTGTCGCAAATCATAAAACTTTCCTTCTATGGATTATTTAACATGCATCTCCATGTCAAGAATACATAGCATCAGATTGTATGATGATAGATGAATTGGCAGGGGTTTGTAAGGAAGTGATTGTGGCCTGATTGAGGTACTGTTTGTTCTGCTGGACTGAGGAAAACCACAAAAAACTTCAATAGAGATAGACACTATCCTGGCTGAGATTTTAACTGAGCACCTTCGGAATACAATTCTAGGATGTTGCATGTAGACTAACCTGTTTAGTCAAATCATAAAGCATGACTGAAATATGTTATTGAAACATCTGTAAATGGCAATAGTTAATTCATTATGGTAAGCTATATTCAATAAATAAGGGCATCTTAAAGATCTGTGGATAATCTACAAAGCAAATAATTTTTATGGATATTCTGCATGCAGATATGGAGAGTCTGCTGCAGTGCAGTTCCACCTGGTTTGTGTCTCTGCAAGATTTCACAGAAATTTTGATATTTTCAGAAATAAATATTTTATGTTCGCCTCTGTAGTGTTATGACATGAACTTTTATCAAGCGTTACTCCACTCAGTCATGATCATCATGTTTGTTTCATGGAAGAATACAAAGTTTTCTGTCATTATGTCCATTGTTTTAGATGGATTACTCATAACTAATATTATGTGATTATTTAAATTCTTTAATTTTCAGCAGAAGAAAGACTTTCACTAGATGAGCTTTGAAATTTGAAATTCTAAAGAAGGTGAATTCAGTATAATTAAGGTAAACTTGAAGAATATTCTTTTGAGTTCTTAGGCTGCTAAAATTTAAGGATCAAGCTAAAAATATAACAGCCTTTGTTTAAATTCTGAATAAAAATTTATCATCTTTATAATTTATGTGGTCTTTGTACATTCAGAATAACAAGGAAACCATATTTGTGACAGTACACATTAGCCCATTTCAGCTGAAAATTGCAATCTTGAATACATTCAGGTTTTGTGGCCTGCTTCCTGATCTTGTGTTGTTTTGTTGCACCCTACTCTTATTATCATTAAGCCGATATAGACAAAAATGTTCAAGTTTATGGAATGACTGCAGTTTGATGAAAGTTAAAGGCTTGTGTAAAACTATGCTGTTCTAACGTATGTTGCTGTTTTTTTTTAATTGTTTGAAGAACAGATTGTATTGCAGGGAGCACTGAGTTACTGCAATTCTATAGAATTTGCTAATCTATAAAATCACATAGATCCAAGTGAATATATCTCTTTCATGTGAACCATACACTGTTAGAAAATACTTTCATTTTAAAGATGAAGTTAGTATTATAATTTTCATTTTACTTGATACTTGTGATGCTGTAGAAGATCCAATATGGACTTCTGATTTATGAACGTGAAAAAATAAGGTGGTGAATTATTTAATCAGTCTCACTGAAAGTACCCATAACATATTCATTTATGTAAAGGGTGTCCATATGAAAAGTATCCAAAAGTAAATAATTATATCTCAGAAAGCATTTATTGTACACATTTATGGGTTACACCACTATGAAGGGAAACTATCAAAGTTTTTTTTTCTGAATATATAACTTAGTAAATTTCAGTATGGGATCCCTTGGTGACACGACAAATATCCAGACGATATTCGACCTTGTTCCATTACTGTTTGAAGCATGTTTAGTGGTACCATAGACACAGCATCCCTTATGTGGGCTTTCACATGTTGAAGGTCGTTGATCGTAACTTGGTAGAGAGTGCTCTTCACATAACCCAACAAGAAAAATCCAGTGGGGTTAAAGCTGATGACATAGGAGGCCAAGTGATTGGTCCACCTCTGCTGGTCCATCTCCCAGCCATTTTTCTGTCCAGGTGATTTCCTAACATGGTGGCAGAAATTTGGCGGTGTCCCATCTTGTTGGAGGATAGTTTGACGTGCTAATTGGGTGGCACATACAGCTCCAGCATATCCAAGTACGAGCATGCGTTCACAGTCTTTTCTGAAAATAAAAATGGTCCAATCAACTTGTCGTGCATTAAGCCAGCTTGTACGTTCACTATGGGATCTCTCTCTCCAACTTACATGTTTCATATGGATTTTGACTGCCCCAAATCCTGCAGCTGTACCTGTTTACAACTCCAATGACATGGAACGTCGCCACGTCCGAGAAGCACACTTGGTGGAGGAAATCAGGTGAAGCGTCAATTCTTCCTAGCATGTCCACAGTTACTCAATCATTTGGTTTTGTTGCATGAATCAGTTGAAGCTGTCATGCTATTAGGCAGAGCCTTTTGTATAGCACATTGTGCACTGTTAAACTGCAAACTAGCAGCACGAATTGATTTGCACAGACTTAGCTGGAATGCTTCTATAATGCAATGGACATTTTCTTCAGAGATCCATGTCCTTCCAGGAGATTTTACGAAAAACAAGACTACCTATAGTCCTCAGTTTGTTGTCCAAAAACCAAATGCTTTTCCATGTAGGAGGTTGACATCCATATATACATTCTAAAACTATGCTGGACATCCGTAAGAAATTGCAACTCTGTTAGCCACAACATGCATTGAACCTGTATATGTGGTGTCAACATCGTTGCTGAGCTTGCCGAAGGTCAGCTGGCGCATGCACGTATGTAGGGCGTGATGAAAACTTCCGAGCGTTTTCCTTTCCAATGATATAATCTGGATACGTGTATGACAGTTACTTTCCAAGATATACATTTTTTTATTTTGGATACCTTTCATCCTGACACTCTGTATATATGCACATATGAGATGCGTTTTAAACTTAGTAAGTTATAAATTATTGTGCAAACTTTATGAAGAAAAAGGTGTGTTTAAATGTGCCAAATTATAAAACTTGGAATACTTGTAAACAATTGGCCATTCAGGTAACAGGCGTGATAGAGAAATTAAGTTATGTGAATAACTTGAAATAGGGAGCTTTAATAACTAGGCCAAGGGGAGAAAGATGGTGCTGGGAACTGATGACCAGCCATATTCCAACAAATGTTCCAAAACAGCCTTTCAGACTTTAGAAGTAATAAAAAGCACAATATAGTGTTCTTAAAGTGTGACAATGCATTTAAAAATATTGTGGCGTGTTTTGTGTCTGTCACGCTACAAATAAGTTCACGTAGGCCTCAAATTCCGTAGAACATTTATCGTTCTTCACGCTTACACAATCACACGCTTTACAATTGTTAGCCTACACAATTTCTCGGCGACACTGGACTGGCTTCGCTGGCGGTGTATAGCAGACTCCTTTCTGCAGCGGATATTCCAGGGCTTTCTTCTTTGGAGGCTATTCCGAGACTTTTTTCTTCGATGGCTCGATGAAGACTTTTCGTCGAAGCTGGGCTTTTATAACCTTGACCGCTGCTAGTCAACGAACCCTCTGTTATAACCATGGAGACTCCTGTTAGAACTACAATGGAGCAATTGTTGTCTCCTCTGTAACGGTCTATTGTAGCGTTTCCATAGCAGTGACTCTTCTGGATCGCAGACACGTTACAATATATTTCAATAATGAGGTTCTTGTATGACTTATATGAATTCTTACCCGTTACTCTACAGATCACCCACATTTTTATTTAAATTGTATGTAACTTGGCTGACAAGTGGCGGTCACTTGTTCGGTATAGTTTGCTTGCGGACTACAGACCTCGGAGTTTGACTCCCTGTCATGTAAATGGGAAAGAAAAATTGTCGTGTTGAGACTTTTCTGGCATAGCAAGTGGGAAAAATAGACTTGCCCAGAGAGGCTTTCTGACATAAGAAGTGAGAAAGGAAAATTGCTGTGTTGAGGCTTGCCAATTGTGTAGACAGGAAGAGAAAGTTTCTGTGTTGAGATATGTGATGGGGCTGCAAATGTATTGTCATTAGAGTTGAATGCCTGGCAAACAACTAAACCATAACAATTACCATGTGACAGCTGTCCTAGTAAGCAGTGGGCAGCATTCCATTGGCTCTCGAGAACCAGCATATTCTGATGATCATATCAGCAATCAGAATCCATTGTATGCAATGTTTGAACAGATATGTGAGGCATTGTAATAAACAAACATCTTAAGAAAATTTTAGCAGCAGAATGGAGTCCTGTGACGTATTCATCAGAGTTACATGTTGCAAGAATATCACTGTATTGTACTAAGAAAGAACTCTGTTCCAACCTTTGTAAGAAGTATTAGAAAACATTTTCTATTAGATTTTGTGTTGACTACTCAGTCTAAAATGCAAGTCCTTGGAGAAGAATATGAATGTGAAGTAGTTAAGATACTGAATGCTCAAGTATTTTATTTATTTTTGTATATATCGTAACCCCTTCATGGTCATTATGCAGATCTCTGTATATGTTGTCTCATTTTTCACAGCACTTTTTTGTCAGTAAGTAAAAAAAATGTTTGCACCTCTTTTAATAATTATCATAGTATATATCAAGGATATATGAATTTTGATTGCAGCCCACAGGAAACGCCATGTCTAGGTCCACATAGTTGTGACATTAGTGCGAATGTGTAAGACAGACTGATTCTTTTATTTGCTGTTAAAGCTTGGCTTGGAAGGGGAGCTGCCTATGAAGAAGTCTGGCCATGGAAAGAACAGTGAAATAGGAAGTTTTAAAAATATCAATATTGTCTGAATTGTATGCCAGAAATGTGGTCTCTTGTTCTGAAATGTTTCTTAAATATAGTCATATGTTGAACTGCATTAAAAGGCTGATTTACACACTGTTATATATTGAGTTGAATGTAGTATTCATTTCTTTTGCCCATATGTATTCTCCATTATGGTTATGTTGATGCATCTCATAAGTGCATATATTTGGCAAATAAATTTTTTGTTGATGAATTTTGATTAATGTCACTGAGATGTAACTGGATTTTGATATTTATATTGATCATGCTTTTTGGCACACTGTACATCCTGGTGAATGTTAATACAGGGTTAAATTCATGGCTCATTCTGTCTTTTTGACTATAAGATATTTATGGCTTTCATTAACACTTGATGGTCATTAAAGTACTCTGGTAACTGGACATTGTGGACAGTTATAAATTTACATAATCATATTGGAAATTTTCAGGTCAGTGATTGAAGAATAGTGCATTGAAGTTTCAGTTTGTATGCTTAATAGTTATAAAATGAGATAGCATGAAAATAATTAATTTATTACATCACTAAATGTTAAAATGACACAACAATATTAAAATTTTCTAGAGACTATGAATACATGGATGTATAATAGGATTCTTTTCTCTAGATATTTGGCAAGAACAAATAAGGAGTTGCAGCAGCATTGCCCATCTGTTCCACATACACACATGTATAGCAGCAACATTAAGAAACTGATAACAGACTGGAACTGAAATATTTCATAAGAGTAAATTGAATAAAATATGACCTGTACCTTTGCACACTATTTTTCCCCAAAGAATAGGTGTTAACTTCTTTGGCATTAGAAATTCATCTTTGTTATAATATTCGAAAACGATTCTGCATAAAACATCTTTTTAAAGTCTTCCATATTTGTCGCTCTTTTTGGAATGTTTATGTGCTTTCTAGGTGGAAGAAACTTCTTTTTGGTACCCTCTTCATTTAACTTCTTTGCTTCCACAACAGACTTCGGCTGTCAGATCCTGGCATTTAAGAAATCCAGTGTGCTTAGTTCTTCATCACATATATCATTTAAAGAAACTACACGTTAACAGTCATTTTGTTAACATTGCTACCCAAACGAGTGGAATGATCACTACCACTTGTACACAGCTTACTAAGTGATATGTTGTATTTGAACAGTTTGAATAAGAAACTGTGTATAAAATCATTTATGTATATATTGTTATTACTTAGTACAGGTTAAATAGTTCCGTTCAGTGTGACTGGTTATGATTTTCTTATTTCAATTATTCAAATCGTAATCAGTCACACTGAATGGAACTATTTAACTTTTTCATAATATTAGTGTGACAGACCAAAATGAAACAAATCAAATATTGTTATACATTTAAACTCACTAAAATGCTGAAAGTTATGAGACAAAATTTAACAGTACTTGTCCCCACCTTAAAATAAAATGACAAGGTTTGAACTGCCATTCGTATCCAGGGTGAAACAAAAAATAATCAGTTATATCCCTTCATGGTTTGGACCTTCTTGTCATGAGTTAATGAGTAGACATGGACTTTCGATTGATAATTGGATTTATAGAATGTCTGTAACTCATAACTATAAATGGTTATAACAGTCTTACTGATTTACACACACTGTAGATCACAATAAGTACAGCAAACGTGAAGTATTCTGTTTATTCACTAGTTGTTGCTAGGTAGTGGCTGCTAACAAAGCAACTTAAGACTGACTGCTAACTGCCAACCGCAACCTTTGACTGACTAAATTTCCCATTGGTACTTGCTATATAGACTTGGCACCAACAGCATAGAAAACACTGCTTTTGACAGTTACTCTGTTGTTGCATGTTGATTCACTGCTGCAGAAATATGTTAATGCACTGTTGCCTAGTAATGGCCACATCTATTCATTTCCGTATTCTGGCTCTCAGCCATCATGTCACATTGTTGTTGAGACTGAGATGGCCAGCTGGTATGGTTTGAAGTAATATCCAGTTCCACAAAGTCTGGACGATGAAAAGAAAGACCAAGGCAATGCCCCTATTGCCTGATGATAAAAAAAAAAGGAGTGTAGGCTCGTTCTAAAATGGCCCAGTGCTTAGAAAGCTAGAAACGAGCAATTGAGCCTTCTTGAAATTATGCTTTAACAGTTACAAAATCAGTCTTAACCTGTATCTTAACAAGAAGTGATAGCAATATTGTGATTGTCTTTGTTAAATATAATCAGTGATTACAAGAAAAATTAAAAAGCCCTGAGATGCTAACTGCTTGGACTAGAAATATAGGTTTTACTCCTACACATTCAGGAAAACGTGGTCCTTCACCTAAATATGTGTTTCAGAGTTCATGAAAATTTTGTCTGCACATGATACTTAATTTTGAAGCCCGCAGCAGTGGACTTGGATTCTGGGCAACACAGTGCATCTCTTACTGGCTAGTGTGATATCAGCTGCAACATCTCAAGCATAAAGAGGCATGCATCATACTGTATTTATAAAGTCTTAATGCATTTGTAATATATATATATATACACACACACCCATTCTGGGTAGCCCATTTCCTTCAGGCAGAGTTTACAGTTTCATATCAAAATTTCAGGTCTTCTTCCAGGAGCTGCATAATTGTTATGTGCAAAACAGTTTGTGATTGTAAAGCAAAAATGATGTGAAGTTTAAAATTTTGTTGAGTAATGATATATCTGTTTTGAAATATAAATACTAATAAGTTTAGTTACTATATCATTGAGTCAGTTGTTTTCTTACTTTATTATATTTGTGGCTTTGAATTATGTACTCTAAACATGTTGCTAGCATGCCTAGTCACAGAACAAAAGAATAGACTCATAAAGATAAGTGCAGGTATATAGAATGCTATGAATGATAAATTAAAATGTTAAACTTATAGACTGTAATGATTTTTGCATCACTTTTGAAAGTAGCCATGTGTTACTACATTGCTTTGCATGTGAAATTGACACAAATTCGTGGACTGAAAATTTTTAAAATATAGTTGAGAAGTTGCTTTTATTCAGACTTGCACCCATATGCATAGCTTATAGTTCAACAGATGCCCTTTCATGAGGAAGTATGAGTGCTTTCTGCCAGGAATTATTCTCTGGGCAACTATACAGTGTCATGCCAGATTAGGTGTTGGCAGCAGATTGTATTCATCTTTCCTTGTTAAAGAACCTTCTGTATTCTTTAAGCATGAAGCTCTGCATTTAGAAGACATGTGCAAGCAGGTAGGGTAATATCAACAAAACTGATAATGTTAATGCATAATATTTTTCCCAATTCACATTCTACACTTACAAAATATTCAGTCCAAATTACGTGTATATAGTCACATGATGTGACCATAGATGGGATTTGGATTGGTGAATGGATTTATTGGACTCCAAACAACTCGTTGCTACACTTTACAGTTCACTGTTATACACGCTAGTGTCCACAGTCACATTTTCACTGCCATTGTTTGGTAGCGGATGTTACCTTTCCTCTATGGGTTCCTGAAGTCTCCCTGGCCTCAGTTACCAGTTTCTAACAGCTCACAACGACAACCCCAGCCATTCTCTTAACTAACTGCAACTCAAGTCAAAGTTATGTTACGACCGATGGTCAGTTGGCCAGTCTGTCTTGGTGTCAGACCACATCTGGGGTCCAAGACCAGATTCAGACAGTTGTGGGTTTCTTCATATTGGACACCCTCTCTGATTGGAGGTCTGGTCTGTGGTTTGCAATTGCTTTTGTTCCTCACCAATGCAGTTATATTTACCACCTATGAAATTTAGCAGCCATTTGCTTCATGAGTTTTAATACACTTTTGTTGAAAGTCAGCTGACGTTTTTCTGCCTCAGCGAGATATGGAAAACTCTCATCTCCCTGAAAGGTCATAGGAAGCCTCCCTTGCAGGGTTGTGTATTTGGACTCTCCACTAGTCCATGTAGGTCCTGGCACACTGCCCTTATCTGGGTCCCAGGCTTGTCCTCTCCAAGTGCCCTAAGCCTTTCCTTCTTTCCCTGGGCTTCCTCCATTGTCTTTACTGTTCTTATCCCAGCTGCATGGCTACAGCCGATGCTTATGGCTCCTCTTGTACTGTCCTTAATTTTCTGCCCCCCCCCCCCATGCTACCATCTAGTAAAACTACCCTATTCCTGGGACAACTGTTCTCTCTCTTCTGCTGTCTCCTGTTGGTCTGCCTAGGTTCTCTGATAGAGCCATTGGGAACAGGCTTCTTTTAGATAGAAGTCAGAAGTAGAGTTGCATTTCTGGCTCCACATATATAAAAGGCTCTTGTATGTGGGTGCTAACAACTGAAGACTTGTGTGAAGTAGTCTAGGGGCCTCAATACACATTTCCAGTTTCATGAATCAGGGTTCTGCTCCATTTCAGACCAAATAATGCTGTGGATTTATTTTATTTTTGGCCTGTGACTTTCATATACTACTTGTCGGTTGTGTGTCATACACTTTCTGCAGATCTTTGTTGTAATGTTTTATGAGTTACAGAGACATCAGTTACTTGGTTCAAATTGTCATTGATGCTGAGTTACCAGGCTCTTCCTCTTCCAACTGAGCATTTTACATTCTCTTTCCAATTTATAAAATTTTAATCATGTTTATTTGTAGGATTTTCATTCTGGATGGGGGAGGGGGTTAGTCAGGAATTGATCAAGAACTATATTTTATTATGCAGGTTCAGAAATCTTTGTTGGTCACTTCACAGGGGACCTTTCTTTCAAAAGAAAGTATGTTTACAGGTTCCATTAATTTTGGTTATGGGGGTAGTTTTATCTTGCTAATCTTCCTTTAAATGCCCTTACCCTTGAAGATTTCGCTGTATTACTAAACTTTTGTGATGCATACTACAGACAGAGTTTTACACAATGCTCTGTTGAGTATGACTTCATATGACCAAAGAAAGAATTTGGCAGTGTGTTCAGTGGGTGAGAGGGTAAGATAAGATGGTAAGCTGTTGTGATGTACCTATAGGATGTTACCTGTTAGTGTCTGGTTTAGAGAAATAATTTGAGATTTACACATTCTTAGTAAAAATTAAAAGCAATAGTATTCAACAATAGGATTTTCATTTTGTAGGAAAGAAATATGTGGGACAAATGGTTCATCTGTGAGGACTAGAAAATCTAACAAAATGAGAATGTAATGTTGGACTGGACCAGTACTAATTGTCAAAGTCATGTTCAGCCACACATTGAGATAGCCATTTCATGAACTTAATTTCCAGTATTATGTCTTTCTTAAAATGAAAGAATCTCAGAGTTGTAAAATTGTGATCCTTTCTTATGTTTGAAGTGTACTGAAAAAAAAAAGAATCATGTAATGTTAAAATTTGTGGCCATTATACAAAAAGAGATTCCCAAGTAATTTTTAGACTGTACATCATGCTTGTACATGCAAACTGTCTTTTTTTAAATTTACTTGGCTACTGACATTTTATACAGCCAGGTGACATGTATATTGTTCTTTGTGACTGGTAAATTAGGATCAAGTGCAACTGCTTTCTGGCCTTATTCCATTTATATATATATATACATGCACATGCATGTGTAGTGAATTCTGACCTGCACTGTGACTGGTGTAGACACCACCACTACTAATGGGTGTGGCTTGATAATGTGCTGCTAAGTATTATTTTTAGTACTACTGTTCTTACAAAATGAAACTTTAAACATTTAATTTGTACAAGAAAACAACTGAAGCTTGAGAATTCTGTACTGATTCTTAATATTGTAATAGGTGGTGCACAGACATTCTTGCTATGCAGTTTGTCCCAGCAGTTCTTGAGGTAATATTATTTTTAATTCAGTATTTTTATGTAGTAATGTTTGTAAGTGAAGAGAGAGATCTGGAGTTTATGATTAAATTTTAAAATGTTGGCCCTTCAGAGTACAGTACTTTTGAGGCTCAGGTCTGTGTAACCTAACATAAACTACATAAGTGAATCACCTTAACTGATTTATTTCCATGGCATGTAACTTATATGTTGATTTTTAAAACAGGAATTAATAAGAGCAGAAATTAAAATGTATTAAATCACAGATGATGAACAAGTTTGAATGTTAGTTACAAAGTTAGAGAATATGAATGTCAAAGAATGGTAACATTTCAAGTAGCCTGAAATGAGTTCATGTAACTTGTGGGAGTGGCTGGACATAAAGCGGCGAGGCTGATGAGTGATCATGACGTGTGTAGGTGAACACTGATGTAGGGTCAAAATGGATATATAGAAATAAAAATAAATTACCTGTGATATATCTTAATGGATATTGTATGATAGTGGAAGATACGTACATGAACTTTATACATATACCTGAAGAAAGGGAATTTTAAATGCATTGAATAAAATTTGTGTTTATGGCAACTTTCGTCATAGGATTGGAAGTTATCGAAACCTGGCCATAAGTTACTTTAAACTCTGAATTCAGCTTTGTGTAACTGATTGTGTCTTATTAGGGACTGGATTAATTGAATCCACAACAATTTAATTTGTAGGTCATAAATTTGATACTAATCCTGAGCTCTAATTGTTTTAGATGTGTAGTGTACAGGACAGAGCATTGCTTATACAGATTAAGCTTATAGTCTCATGACACATGAAAGGAAGATTAGGATGTTTGTAATATAATAGTGATGACTTGTGTGAAGGCAATTTACCACATTATTAGAAAAGTCAACATAAAAATACAGTAGACAAATAGCATGAGAGAAGGCAAATTTGTCATTTGGAAATTAATAAGTATACTTCAGTGGCAAATGCATTGTTCCATCTTTTTCTCTTTGCTTGCAGTCTGATCATTAACAAATTTTTCTTTATGAATTACAGCTTGTCAGGTACAGAGAAGGTGGAATATAGCAGTGAGTCACCACTGCTATATCCCTCCATTGTTTCTATATTATTCTTTTGATCAGAGTAACTGTAAGCATATCATCACTTAATACACAGTCACAGTATAAGTCCAAGTTTATTGTCTTAGAATATGATGTACCATTATGTTTTGAAGAAAGAACAGGTTTAACCACTACTTGTGCCAGTCAGTTTATTCTTTTCTTTCATGTCACCCTTTTCTGAAATATCAGCACCTGGGCAGATACCCTCATGGATTGTCAAAACCCAGTTAACATATGCATATTTACCTGGAGTGAGAAAATTTGATACCCACAGATAAAAGAATACATACTTGGTCATTTTCAGCTCAGCATTATTCATCCATACCTCAATAATTCCAGATATTGAATTTTGTGATATCTGTATGTATGTAACTTGATCTGGACTTTTCTGTTTACATGAAGATGAATCATGTTTTCATGTGTTAAACTGTACCTGTAATGAAACAAACATAAGGTAGATCTAGGTGATATTGTTCATGTAAAAAATATTGAAATTCAGGAAATAACAGAATTATTTTCAGTTTCAAGATTTAAAATACTGATCTGAATAACTGGCAGTATTTTAAATTAAGGATTTCAATATCTGTGGTAGACATGTTCTTTAGCTTTGAGAGGCACTGACTTAACAAATATTAGTATGACAAAAATATGATTTAAACCAAGAACCACAAGGCACAGAGAATGTATTCTCTGTACATAGGCAGGGTAATGTAATTCCTATTCATCTAAGAATTAATAATTACATAACTGGATATTATTGTGGGTTCATTAATAAGATGAAAGTGGTGGCCTTGCTTCTGTTATAGTAAACAACAAGGTAGAATTCTTTTGAAAGTATGTACTGCACAGACTTGTACTATACATGAGACAGTGTCCATTTTTAATTATCATCTTGTGAATTTTAATTCGTAGCAAGGGATCAATGAGCATGAAAAGGCAATCAGGAGAATTCACTCATCAGTGTAAGTATACTAGACACAAAAAAGGACATTCATACTTGATAATTTTCTTTATGTTCACTTGCAGCTTAAAATGCAAAAAGAAATCTTCATGATTAATACTTTTACAAGAAAAAGGAGGGGTATGAAATGTACTTAGGCAGGTAGTAACTAACTACTGTATAATTTCATTTTTACATTCAAATGAAAAGAATTTTGAAATGTAGTCATTCATAGCTGTTTTACATAGTATGCTGGATAAAGAAAAATATTGGAGGGGTCCTGATGTGTTATGTTTCTCAGAATTGCCAAAGCTTTGTTAATTATTTGTAATTAAGCAAAGTTAAAAAAGCTATGTTTGGTACTTTAAAGCCCGTTATGTCTGTATATAATTCCACAGAGAAAGATAATACAAGTGAACATTTTGAGGACAGACTACTATTTTGATCAGATGTCACCCAAGGTATACCCTCTTTAAGATAGTAACAATGAGTTGAGATTTGTATCTTGCCTAGGTGAATGCTGAAGAAAGCAGTCTTCTGGGATGTGGCGCCATATCCCAGAAAACTGCTTTCTTCATAGTAACTGCCATGAAAACCTCAAATCTCACATGGGTGAGTGTTCTTTGTGCACTGTAGGTAATATTTATTATATTCCTGTCAACACAACACTGTTTCCAGCAGGTGGAGTTTACTGTCTAGGATATAGGGTTCAAGGTATGTGCCATCTCCAGATGTTTTTACTTACAATTATCCTGTCATGTACTTGTCCACTGAAGACGTTCCTGGCAGGCCAGAGGTTAATTTCCGACGACAATGCAAACGCCACTGTCCGGCGGTGGTTCCATGCTCAACTGGCTGAATTCTACAACAGCGGCACCTCAAAACTAGTGGTATGATGGGATAAATGCCTGAACCAGGGTGGTGACTATGTGGAAAAATAGTCAAAGGTACTTAGGACACTGCAAGTATTTTGATTTCCCTGTATGTGTATTATTGTGGCTGAAAGAAAATATGGGCAAAGACTTTACAATTTTCCTTCGTATCTATGTGATGTAAGGTAAAGAAACCACATAAATCACAATAAAAGGAACAGAAAAAGGATTGTGGCAAGACCAAACTTGAGGAGCCACAACAGGTCTTGGGGCCTACAGACGTACCAGAAGGGCTGATTTCCTGTAGGGGACATAGCAAAATTGAAAGGGCAATCTCAATGAGCAGCACCAAAGAGAAGCTTATGACACTACTGCTCAAAGTGTGATGTGGGGCTCTAGAAGTGTGTTTAGAAAATTACTACTTAAAATTAAATTACTGCGACTGAGCCTGTCAAATGAATTTAGTTAATATGATGAAAAGTTCACTCTGTTTACAATGTGTAAATTATTTTATCATTATTTGTGGACAGTTATTCTGCTGTAGTGGCCTAAGGTAAAGGTAAAGTTGTTCCTGTGCTTAATTAATTAAGCACTATGCCATGAAGTATGGGGGAGTGGATATATAGATCCAAATTTTCTTGACCTTGGCAATAATAGGTGAATGGTGAGCATCACACCCATCGCTTTACTCCCAGGGAAAGAGCTCCCAGTACTCATTGTATAGGAGGCTGGGTGGGCCGCAGAGCCAGTCTGGACGAGGTAAGGGAAGAGAAAATTCTTGAGCCTATCAGGACTTGAACTCCAACCACTTGGTTGTCCAGCCTGTAGCCAGTCGCTATACTGACGGTGCCATCCCGGCTCCCTGTAACACCATGTAGTCCTTTGAAAGTCAACCGACATTTCAGAAGAACATGGCATGTCCATCTTCAAGGCAGAATAAGCCAAGCAAGAAACCAGCAGGAAGCGAGCAGAGCTTTATGCTTGTTTCTTGCTTGGCTTATTCTTTGACCCTGAAGATGGAAGTGGCATGTTCCTCCAAAACTTCCGTTATCTTTCAGTGGATTGCATGACATTATATCCCAGATGATGGCTCTTCATAACCACCACTGTGAGAATCTCAAACCATGCAACTGTGGAAGTGGTCTATCTTTTGAAAAATTCCTCAGGAAAGTTCATATTTTTATATGAAAAACTAAGTTATTAATTTGTTTTGAATTCAAACCCTCTAGCCCAAGGGACTCAAGGATTTACATATCCTTGAATGGAAAGTACTAAAAACCATTACCAAAGACTTTATCAATTAAACTGTAGAATGTAATTCTGGTAAAATGTAGAAATATTGTTCACTTTAATTTTCACACAGTAAGATATACAGCTTCATTTTTGATTATAATACAAATATTCTGAATTCAGTTCATTCTGTTTTTATGTCTGATCTGATAAATGAAAATCAATGGGGAAGATCATAAATCTTTATAGAAAAACTTCATACTTTTTATATATATTTTGGTTTTACATTACACCTTCACAGAAGGCAGTTGTACACTACATTCTTATTATAACTTAAAGAAAAAAGAATTACAGTTTTAACAAAGCAGGCTTACCCAGCTGATATGCAAAATACCAAATCAATTATACTGTAATTTAACAATCTTAAGATTTCATACTTATAACTGTGAATCCAGAAAGCTGAGAATTTTGTCATTTTAAAACCTCAATTTGGAGACAATACTCAAACACTATTACGAGGTAAAACTCAAAAAACTAATGAACAGTTGTTCAGGATTACACAGTACCTAGTTTCATATGATAATGGAAGATGCTTCACACAGTTTCTGAGTTTGGTTTTTTAAGTACTGTTTAATGCAAATGAGCCACCAAAAAATACTGTAACAAAGGACAGCTAATGAACATTATTAAAGGACCTATTTTTATGAAGCATGATTTAAAATATAACCCTATTTCTTTACAGCATCGAAGAGATGGAGAACTTTGAACATTCCAAACTTACAAAAATACTTCTTTTAAACAAAATTATGTTCTCATCCTTTGCCATGTGGAAAGCTAGGTCATACCGTGTGCTTCACTTACATGTTCAATTGCTGCACTTTTGTTATTCTCTTCATGCTCCTGCACATTGATCCAATGGGAGCTTTAACTACTTTTCAGGCCCCAGTTATCATAATATTTTTAGTATCAGCATCAAGCATTGTCAGAAAACAGGTTAGTCTTTCTAAATTCATTAATACCAATATGTAAAGGGAAGTTTCAACTGGTAGATATTTTAGAAGTCCACAATACTCTTGACTAGTCTGCATGAGAACATATATGGAATACCTTGCAACTTCTTCAAACTGTATTTTCAACTTCATATATTTTATAACTGTATCCTGGTGACTGGGTGATTTGGATTAGTAACTACAATAGTTTGTACCTGGTAGTTCTAATCTTATAAAAAACTATAGCATTTTGTGAATTTTGGCCTATTTTAACATCATACAAGTCAGCAGAAAGAACAAACATGCGCACAATCAATACCAACTCTTGCTAACAGATTCACATCACCTCCATTGCACTCTGACTGCTACTTTCACTGAAGCCCACAGCACTATTTGAGTTAACTAATTCTTCTTCCAATGTATGTGCAGTGTTTTCTGTTGTTTGATGCAATGTGTCTGTATCATCCCAGTTAATTTTAAACCTGGTTACTCTGGGCTGTGAAGCCAAAATATTGCGAAAAACCTGTAACAAAACATCATTCAATTTAACAATCTCCAATACTCTGAAGGCTTCTCACATTGTAATTTTCCCATTCAGGATTGCTCTGGAGAAAGCCTTTCATAGCAACTTCACAAATTGATTGACATGTTACCATCACATGCTGAGTGTTATATCTTTGCTTTTTACGTTCTTTTACATCTCTACTAGTATTTTGCATACAGGAAGAGATAGCAGAAGTTTCATATTGTCCATCAATGTTGTTTTTGCAGTGTTTGTAGACGGTAACAATTATGTAACATAAAGGAATGTGAAAAGTTTTATTGTGTGAACAGAAAACCTGACTGGTGCAATGTTTCTGACTTTAATTCCCCCGACTATTTATTATAAAATATTTATATTTTCATTAACGATAAAAAATTTGACACATTTTCATAATATTGGTCTGAAAAGTTCATACACCAAAGGCAATACAGGTAGGACACATAGTAAATTATACTGTATAAACTTTTCTATGCCACATTTCATATCAGCACTACTTGCACCACAGCCGGTCACGGTAGCAGAGCAGTCTAAGGCATGTACTGTCTTCGCTCACTCGGAAGCCGGGACCGTGGGTTCGAATCACACTCAAGGCATGGATGTTTGATATGTGTATCTGTTTATTCTGTGTTTAGGTAGAGGCCTTGTGATGAGCTGATAACGCATCCAAGGAGTCCTAACATCTGTAAGAATGATCAAGAAACTGAGAAATCAGTCCTATATGCTCCAAAATAGGAGCGAGATGGAAAAAAAACTGCTTGCATAATCATGTTGCTTCAAGGAAATATGGTCATGACTCATATTAGGGTGTGTTTGTATTAGCCTGCAGACTGACAGTAAGAAATTAATGATACATAGCTCCCAAAACTTCTGAATGCTAAGTTTTCATCTTCGCTGCTTTAACCACACAAACTGAACAGCAATTTGATATTATTTGCTGCATTTCTAGGCTCAATGAGAAACACATCTTCCAAATACTCACAATTTGTCTCTGAGTTATTACTTTCATCTTGCAGTGCAATACTAACCTTATCAAACTGTGGTTGCGTTGGAGGATTTTCCTTAAGCTCGGGGTCTGTGTATTCATTGTTTATGAAGTATCCAACCCGCACAAACTCTTGCTGTCTGTAAGAGCATGTAAGCAGCACCACTGTCACACCAAGTGCATCAACAACAGGGATCTTCAGCACATCTGGAGGGTTTGCCTGCAAGCAGTGCTTACATTCAGCATGTATTTCCCTTTAGTAGGATAAACTATCCTCCATAAGCTTAACCGTTAAACCCTTTGATTATTCTACCCTACCCAGAGCTTGGGTACATTATTCAACGTGGCTCTGCCCCAAATAACTTAATCCATGACTTTGATATATACTGTCACATGTCAGTGACTTAGACATGGGGCTTGGATTCACAGGACTCTTATAATGCACAATTACAAACAGTTATAACACTATCGTGAACCTACAAATTTTACATCTCATTACAGCATATGCTAGGTCTCAGTCTGTTATGCACATTCTCACTGGATGGCAGCTGGCTTGCAACTAACTCTGGCTGGTGTCCTC
This sequence comes from Cryptotermes secundus, assembly GCF_002891405.2. Classification (NCBI taxonomy): domain Eukaryota; kingdom Metazoa; phylum Arthropoda; class Insecta; order Blattodea; family Kalotermitidae; genus Cryptotermes; species Cryptotermes secundus. The sequence goes on from NW_019739943.1 coordinate 1,513,300, forward strand.
ATTATATAGCCTTGGCATGGACTGCATTGAAAACACATAAAGCCTTTCTGTATGCTGCAGTACACTGATCTGTAGTGTGTGTAGATCCATAAAATGGTTGTAGTTACATCCGATTACCAATTCTAACCTCACATATAGTCAATAACCCATGATAATATGTTCAATAGGTTGCTGCTGAACATTATAAAAAATTATATTACTACTTCAGTTGGTTGTAATAATTGCTTACAAGTATATGCATGTACCTGCGCTGACCATGAAAACAGATTGTTGTGATACTGAATGCAAATGTGGGTAATTATTAATACTTAAACTTGTAAAAGTATAAAATGATCTAGCACAGTCTCTAACAGAAATTAGTACCAGGAATCTTCCTTGGGGTAAAGGGTAGCCAGCGTGTAAGGCTGATCGCACCAACATATGTGAGCCGATTGTCTGGAAAATGCGGGAGCCTCAACGTCTCACAACCTTATGGCCTCCGTGGTCTGTTAGGGCAACCGCACACCAACTGCATCAAGACAAGCCTCAAGATATGAGACAAAAGACGCAGTATTGCTTCATTCATGATTCGTTAGCATGACAACTCAGACCGATGTGCAGTGGTTTTCATAATCTCATTTGTTTCAACTGTGCTCCTTTCTTTGCATCATGTCGCAGACATCGTGTCCTGACTGTTACATGTCTTGACATATGCTAGTGTCTGGCCTACCCTACAGGCGTATTTTATACTGTATTATCAAGTATCCAACTTTACCATCGCAATTGCAGTTCAGTAGTGTGTGAATATGGTAATCATGTGTTTGCCTGATGATGGCTTTATGTGCCAAAACATGTAGTCAAGCTAATTCTAGCCTTCACCTTTATATTGTTGTGTTGTGACAGACTTTAATAAGAAGAAAGCAGTCTTCTGGGATTTGGCGCTGTGTATATGTGGTNAATATATTGTCTTAAAATGTAAATGAGATTCTACTATGTCTTACTGTGTTACATATGGGCAGTGTGTCAGGAGACACAAAGGGTTAACACTGCATTAGCCCTAGGAGCCATGAGAATTCAACACAGAAGAAAACAGGTTAATACTATATTTATTATACCTGGAAGACAAACATATGCTTCCCTTCAGGAATTGGTCCAACATATATTGTGTCCAGGATCTGGTCATGTTCCTCACTTTCTGCAGAACCTACATAGATCATCTTCCACTCTAAGTCTAGAAGAAGAGCACATCCATTTTATGTTATTTAAATCATAAATATGAACATTCAACAATACTTTACTGTCATGAAAAAAACAGTCTGTACTGACATAAATTCAATAATACCCTACATAAGATATGTGCTAAGTTATATTACAAATTCTCCAATACCATAAACAGAACTGATATATGGTGACCAGATGCATTAGTGGAGTCTGAATAGCCTCTTTTAGGGCCAGTATCCTTAATAAAACCAAACTTGAGCAGTAGAGAAATGGTTTATATTAGATCAATTAAAGGGAGAGGCAAAGTTGTGAACATAACTTATTATACCACGAAATACTATCCTTTCTATGAAGATAGTCAGGTCATGCTGTGTCCTTCAGACTTAAATCTTGGAGATGACTCATTCATATTTCGGAAGGATCATGGCTATTGTGAGTTTTATAATGGTTTCTCTTAGGCCCTCAAATAAATGTTGAGTTAGCACCTAAAATTAAGCCGTGGCCGCTCCTAGTCATTATATTTTACTATTCAACACAATATGATTTGAGCAAGTAAATCATTAAATAAACGGTGCATTAAAAAAATGTCTGCCTTCCACTGATGATTGAGTAAGAAAAACTTGTGTTATTGTAGGTTATGTTAATAATTCCAAGGTAATTTTTGGTGCTGATGGTCTCTGAATACATCCTACTACTTTTGCATACTGGAAAAAATACTATAACTCAATAAAAATACTAATTTGTATAAACTGGATTAACTTAGAACATACACTGGGGATAAATATATAGTGCATCTAGGTACCTTCTTTCAGTTCCTCTATACATTCGAAAGTTAATTCAAACTGGAAAGGATTAAGAAAAGGTGACGGATTATCCAACACGACAACGTTACACAACTGAACTTTGGCCATTCTTCTTAATTCTGAAATAAACACAATGGTCATTAAAACCAACATAAAAATGATTAATACTCATTACATGTCTCTACTTTTAGTTACCAGATGAATTACAATTGCTGGGAATTAATCTGCTTCTAAATAATAACACCAAAAACCAATAGCAAATTAACTGCTTAACGCTAACTGACGTACTTCTACAACCTAAAAGTATGCACAGCCAAGACAAGCATATATAATCTTGGCGGCAAAACTACCCACCCGATCGCACCCGAGATCCCCGAGATCTTACTCATCAGAGTAGCCAACCAAATACCATGTGGAAACTAATATACCTATTGTGGACAGCATGGGAGGAAGTCATTCATTCTTTTATTAATCCTGTAGATCATGATACAATGATATATGACAAGTCTTTCTAAATTCCGCCCCAGCAGACGCAAATCCTTCCCCCCACAGTTAAATAAATCTTTTTATAACAGTTGTACTCATCTCATAATTTCAATTTTCTGAACAATGTGCCGACCCAGGAGGCAGGTGTTTGGTTCGACTGTGCTGTTCAATAGCCCTGACTGTGGGACCGGAATGATGAAAGTTACCTTGTCACACTATGGTCATTGCAGTTCGGTAAACTTACAAACGTACGTCTAAGCCGTCTAAGATTACTTACACAATTACAAAAGAAAGACTAATAATTTCTATTGTTAATATTTTGTATATTCTTCATTCTCTAGAATTTTGTGTTTCTCGTAATTCACCCCCCTTCTTCCCTTTCAAATAGTTTTATATTTCAGTTTGTTTATAGGACTAGGGTAAGGAAGTAGATCCGTCATAAGCGTCATAAGCAGTTAAATATTTATTTATTTATTTATACGTATTAAAGTTTTTTTTTGGGGGGGGGGGACCTGCTGGCTCCATTCTTGGGGAAGAAGACAGCACGTTCATCAGAAATGTTTACATTGTCATATTATAAGGGATCACGACAGAAAACTGTAAACCTTGCGGAATGTTAATAACCTATAAGAAATAAACACGGTTCTGCAGGAAGTAGGAAACCAACCAAAACGCACTGCATTTTTTTTCAAACAAAGCAATGTAGGCAGGACTATAAATATAAAATTTTAGTTAAGAATATGGAAATAGAAAATATGAATAGTATAAACTTTCTGGGTGTGGAAATAGACAGCACCTTGAGTTGGGATGTTTATATTGATAGAACCTGTAGTCGAATTAGTCGTAACTTGTTTTTATTAAATAGACTTGCTAAATTATTAGACCTAAAGGGCAGAAGAATGTTGTATTATGGCTTGATCTTCCCCTTTTTATCATATGGAATTGTAGTATGGGGAAACAGTGCTAAGGCACTTACTAAAAGAATTTTTATTCTTCAAAAAAGAGCCGTACGGTACACTGCTGGGCTAAAACCCTTAGAATCTTGTAGAGACAGTTTTGTACAACTAAAGATTTTAACATTATATTCAATGTACATATTTCAAACCATTTTATATGCAACTAATAAGTGTAACTGTACGGTAAATAAACAAGTACACACTCACAATACTAGAAACAAAAATGACTACCATAAATGGGTGCATAACTTAGAACTTTATAACAGCAAACCTTCTGTTGCTGGCTGTATCTTTTATAATAAATTACCCAATAGTATTAAACAGCTTGACAATAAAAACCAGTTTATAAGGGAACTTAAGAATTTGCTCATAAATAGATGCTACTACTCAATTGATGACTATATGAATGATAAATTCTGTAATGCTGGATAGTTATATATGTTGCATGTGATATTGCATTACATATTTTGTGAATTTGTTGGTTTATAATTTGTTGTAATTTTGTTGGTTTTACAACTCGTTTCATGAGATATGTCCTATTTTAATGTAGTCTGATCTGTGATATGGGTAAATATGAATTGATTAATGTATAGATAATTCTGAATTGTTGGAATTGTTGCGTGTTTGATGTGAATACTCATTGCATATTTGCGAGTTTATTGGTTTTGATCTTATTGTATCTTGCTGATTTTATAATTTATTTGAGTGAATGAATGTTTGGATAAATTTTGTTATGCTGCATATTGATATATGCTAGATATGATAGTCATTACATATTTTGTGATTTTATTTGTTATGAATTCTCGCACCTTGCTAATTTTATAATTTATTACTTGTGTCATGTTCTACACCTGTGTGGTCCGATCTATGGATAGTGAATGTTGAATGTATGAATGTATGGATGGACTGTGATATATTAGATTGTGATACATGCTAGATGTAAGTAGTCATTACATATCTTGAGTGTTTACTGGTTTAGAATCTACTGTATTTTGTTAATTTTATAATTTATATTATGTGACATGTCCTATATCAATGTAATCTGATCTACAGGATGAATAAACATGAATGAATGAATGAATGAATGAATGTGGAACAACATAACCATCTTTTTCTAACTTCCCATCACATTTCCTTTCTATACTGACTATTTTTGCCCTTTGTCAATCTGTGGACAATCATCGAGACCGACCGAGACTGATTCCAAAACTGATTATATCAAAACCGATCGAGACAATCTAGTTGCAAATGGAGGCTGAAAAGAAAGGTTATCAATGTAAGATTTGAGGCTTTCACGGCGGTGACTATGAAGAAAGCAGTCTTCTGGGATTTGGCACCGTGTATATGTGGTTATACACGGTGCCAAATCCCAGAAGACTGCTTTCTTCAAGGTTATCAATGTTACCGATCGCGTTTGCAATTGGCGGTTGACACGGAGTAAGGCATAGAGATGGCAGTAAAGTTGTTGGTGCCACTGAAAGCAATGTGTTATCTATGACCAAGGAGGTGGGAAAGAAATGTTGGTGATCGGGGAATGTATGAACGTTTCTTGTGTAATTAAATTGTTATTATTGCACTGATAGTTTTTATTACGCATAAAGGACGAGGTGTCGGCTATTGCTGCTAATTGTATATTTTACATATATGAATATAATATCCCAGTTGTGTAAGTATGATCATATGTATCCGTCATTCTTGCTGATTGACAGCTTAAGACTATTTGACGAAGAAATTAATTTTTCATGGAAAGTAACATTATAAGCACTTCTTGATCAGTATTTAGTATTGAATGTGTTCATATTCTATGTAATATGTTCATACGAATATAGTGCGTGAACTTCAATATAAGTACGACTACATCGGTCACGCAATTGACTTGCTATGTTTAGCTTGGATCAATAGACGTTGTGATGTAATGTGGATATTGGTGGAATTGAAAGTGTTCGTTAAAGATTGCATGTTGTATGGTTTGGGGGCGTGCCAAAAGATTCACGGTGGGTATAAATGACTGTAGGCAGAATGTTGTAGTTCAGCTGTGATTGTATATTGCTTACGGTAATAATGGTATGCCTAGCGAAAAACTTTATCGATCACATTTGCCCTTAGTACCTCACATTCGCTGTATATTATGTTTTATATTAAGAAAAATAAATAAAATATAACAATTGCTGTATGTACTTGTATGTGCTATTGTGAATACTAGCAGTGTCATCTATGTCATGAAAGGATTAATGTAAAATTTGAAGTATTTAATAGAAATGAGGTTAGGTTGGGTAAGACAGATACACGCCGTTCACATGTGGAGGCAAATATAATATAGAAACGCAGTGTAATCTTTTCAACTATGAAAAGTTTAATGGAATTGTGCCATTTACATTCATTTAGTATTAATGGAACATGTCATTGTTATGAAATGTAATGAGAGTTTTATTTCAAAATGTGACATTTATTTTGCATGAAGTAAAAAGTAAAGTAAAGCTATCCCTGTAACAGGCCATGAAGGCCCATAGGGTTGTGAGACGTTAAGGGTCCCACATTATCTAGACAATCGGCTCAAAGATGGCGATAAGGTTGTCAGCCTTACACGCCGGCCGCGCTTTACTCCCCAGGAAAATTATTTATTTAATTCCTGGTACTTGTTTCTGTTAGAGGCTGAGTGAACCTCAGGGCCATAGTGCGGTCAGAAGGATTAGGTCAACTGAAAAAATCCAATGACCTCATCGGTATTTGAACCCGCGACCTTCCGACTTGTAGCATAGAGCCGAATCTTATTCCTCGTAATGGAAATCCGTTATTTGGTATGCTGTTTTCAGAATAAATATTTTGTGATATTGATAATTGTAATTGAATGCAGTGGAATAACTTTAAAAACTGTGTTATTTGCATATAGCATTGTTAAATTTTTTGTTACTCTTCTGTTCATATCATTACCTCCATGGCATACCTTTGGATTGAAATGTAATATGGTGTTTAGAATTTCCATCTTATTCATTCTAGACTTAGCCTGAAAACACATAGGCACAAATGGTAGGATGATACAGGGTGGAGTCAGTAGATGGGTCCAGGTGGAAGTAAAACAGCTGTAATGGATGTAATAGGTTTTCTATGTGCATCACTAGGTAGCAGCACTGTCCAGCTTCATGTTGTAGGTAGCAGACGCACATGTACATGTTCAAAGGCTGGTTTCAGTAGTCAAAATGGTGACTGCTTGAGGAGCATCCTACCGAAGAGCAGAATTCTGGTATGCATTTATTGTGGACACAATGCAAACAATATTGATAAATGTTTTTTGTTTATGGTCAGAAGTGTTTGTTGCATAAAGTGGTTGAAAACTGGGTTAAAAAAATTCTGTGAGGGATGTTCGAAAGTCACAGGTGATGCCTGGCCAGGTCACCCTCTTGAGATTATGAGTGGATCAACTGTGCAGCAGGTGGAAGAGTTGATTCTAGCTGACAGGAGGATAATGATAGACAGTGTAACTACTGCACTAGGGTGTTTCCATGGTTTAGCATACAGCATCGTGCATGATTGTTGCAGTGGAAAGATCCCACTTCACCCTCTTGTTCAACCAGAAAGTTTAAGGTTATGCCATCAGCTGGGAAGGTTCTGCTTTCTGTGTTTTGTGTTTCTGAGGGAGTACTGTTAGCCAGTTTTCAGAAGTGTGGTGAAAATGTGAATTCTGCATTGTACTGTGAAGTTCTGTTGAAGCTTCAGGATTCAATAAACATCCAGGCCAAGTACCAAGAGGGGTGCTGCTTCATCATGACAGTGCCAGACCCCATACAACACAAGCAACCCAGGAGAGAATTAAAAAACTATGGTGGGAACCTCTTGAACATCTGCTTTACGGCCCGACTTGGCCTCTAGTGACTTCTGTCTGTTTGGTCTGCTAAAAAGACATCTTGGAGGCAAATGTTTCAGTGATGACGAAGAAGTTGAAATGGAGATTAGGAAGTGCAGACAGTCAAAATACTTCTGTACTGTGGATTTCAATACATTGATAAAGCGATGGGACAAGAGATATGTTGTGAAATAAATGTTTTTGCCGTGCTTGAATATCACATATTTTACATTTTATATCCATTTGTGACATATTTACTGACTCTCCATCATATTAAAATGGATATTTAAGGATTAGGGTGCAAGGGTGTAAACAAGATTTGCCTGGCACAGGATAAGGGCCAGTGGCTTGCTTTTATGAAGCCAAATATGAACTTTTACATTCCATAAGAGATGTGGAGTTCCATGGCTAGTGAATTGTTGTTAGCTGCTGACTGAGTATTTTGTAAACACTGAATAATAAATACAATAGGGAGCTCCATGAACAACATAGACAGAGATTGCTGATAACGTATTTTACATGGTTTTGCTTTGTCTTAATGTATGTGTGAATGATATGCAATAAGAAATGTGCCTTGATTGGTCATTTGGCAGGGTAGAAGCTCATTATAAATGTAGATTGTATATGGGGTACCATAGTTTTAGAGGAGCCTGCTCCCTCCATCTTCCAACTAGAATGTGGAATATTCTGTCCTGCAGATTCCACTGGAACATTTGTGCCCATCTACTAAACTACATCATATCACATACCAGAATATGATCTAGCCACTGCTGAGAGAACCTCAGAATTCGTAAATATTAGAGTATTGTAACATTAATGTTTGTTATATATGTATAGCCAAGTCATATGAATGAAATATTGATGAAAAGGTGGGTTCCCTGTACTTGTGTGGTATAAAAATAAAGCTATCCCTGTAACAGGTCACAGAGGTGAATAGGGTTATGAGACGTCTAGGCTCCCACATTTTCTAGACATCTGCCTCACATATGGTGGTGAGGTTGTGAGCCTTATGCGCTGGGCGCACTCTACTCCCAGGAAGATTCCTGGTACACATTCCTGTTGGAGGCTGAGTTGACTTGAGGGCCGTAGTGCGGCTGGAAGGATAAGGTCCATGATTTATTCTGACCATCTTACAGTGCATACATTTAAATGTAAATGTATGCACTGTAAGACGATCAGAATAGATCATGGACATAAATCAGTGCAACAGGATGCTAAAATATAACAGGATAAGGTCAATTGAAAAATCCACTGACCTTATCAGGATTCGAACCCACGACCTTTTGACTTGTAGCACAGTGGCTCAACGAGCTACACTACTGCGTTCCCCTAGTTGTGTAGTATGTATGTCACTTATTTATTTAACTGTGAGGGAGTTTGGAAAGTAATGATATTGGCACCACTGTTTATTTGTGGTGGCCTTGATTGAGATGATGGATGCACTGTGTTGCTTCATCAAGTATGTTTGACTACTGGTTCAAAGATTGCCTTCTGTTTTATGTGTGTGTGTGCTCATGTGCATGCTCACATAGGCACATGCAGTTTCTTGTATGAAATCTGCTTTTCAGTTGTGAAACAGTGATATAAGGCAGAGATGTGTGATACAGTTTTGTGTGAAGCTTGGGAAAAGCAGTGAAGAGACGTTAAATATGTTACAGTGTGTGTGGAACAGATTAATTGAACCCAGCTACAGTGATTTTGATGGGGTAAGCATGCTAAAGTTGGAAGCAAAAGGGTGATTGATGGTGTTCTAAGTGGGAGATGAAGCACTGTTATCACAGATCTGTGTATAGCTAAAGCTGAACAACTGCTGAAGGACAGGAGATTATCATTAAGGGAATTGTTTGGCAATTTAAACATGTAATTGTAGAGGGTTCATCTTAGTACAGTGGAATTAGGCGTAATTCAATTGTGTGGAAGGTGGGTTCTTTGTGACCTTGGTGAAGAGCAGAATAGAAGTTGTGTGGAAGTCTCCCAACAAAATATTACTTTTATTGAACAGAACTCTGACTTTTTGTCATCATTAATGGACTGTGGTGTGTCATGCATAAGACATTTTGACTTGGAATTGAAACAGTGGTCATATGTATGGAAACACAGAAATTCTCTATCATGAAAGAAATTTTGCACAGTATCACTGTCAATATCATGGTGAGGGGGTTTGAGTATGCCAGGGACCCTGAGAACTATACCAGTGGTAGAGTAGCTACTGGCAGGGCCTCCCTTGCTGGACAGGTTAAAGGGTAGGCATCAGACAAAGAGAGACACCAAAAACCAGAAACTAATGCTGGAAGCAGTGTCATCGGCGGCAACTTGAAGCACAGAGTAAATGATGCTAGAGATGGTTCAAGTTCGTATAGCAACAGGCGTGACCAGAGTGGTTTGAATGGCTGTTGTACTGCAATGTGGAAAGCAAATGGAAAAACTACCACATTATCACTTCCTGGATAGTCTCTTTCCAAAAACAGAGATACCATGTATGGGAGATGTTTTCTTTGGAGACAAAACAAACCAGAGGGGCAGATAGAAATGACCAGAAGACAAAGAAGACGTAAGAAGATGCTGGATGACTTTGGGGACAGAAGAGGATATTTTTATTTGAAGGAGAAAGCTCGAGATCGCATTAAGTGGAGGAACTGTTTTGGAAGAGACTGTGGCCCTGTCTGTTGTCTGACAGATTAGTGATGATGATCACTGTCAAGACAGGTATGCTGATATTGTTTTTTTTTTACTCAAAAGTCATTATTCTTCAATACTGCCTACATTGGAAGCAACCTGTGAATGGTGTTTCCTCTGCAAATGCATTTAAAACTCATTTAAGGAACACTGGTAGGAAAAAGAAGATGGAGTTCTAGATGGAATGGTGGTCTCTGCTTCAAGACAGTGTGTGGCCAGATATTGCTCTTGTGACAATGAAGATGCTTGCAGACATTGGTGAATCACCTGCAGAACACCCTCCCTGTACTGTAGACCTTGCCCCATGTGATTTTTGGCGTTTGCAGTGCTTAAGCATGAGCTGCAAGGACAAATTAAGCACTAATAAAATGAAAGTAAAGGTATCCCTGTAACAGGCCGTGGAGGCCCATTGGGTTGTGAGATGTTGAGGTTCCCACATTTTCAAGACAGTCGGCTCATACGTGGTGGCAAGGTTATCAGCCCTACGTGCCGGCCACCCTTTACCCCCAAGAATATTCCAAGAATATTCCTGGTACTCATTTCTGTTAGAGGCTGAGTCGACCCTAGGGCCATAGTGCAGCTACAAGGATCGGGTAAATTGAAAAAATCCAATGACCTCATTGGGATTCAATCTTGCGACCTTCCAGCTTGTAGCATAGTGCCTCAACCAACTATACTACCGCGTGCCCCAATGAAGCACTAATACTGATGTGAAAGAAACCACTTTCATTGTTCTATGCAGGATGTCTGGAAATGGCCTACTGCATGTGGTTAAGAAGTGGGTGGGGAGCTGCAAAAATGTATAGCACAGGAAGGGTGTTACTTCCAGAAGGAAAGTGCCCAGACCTCAGGAATCCTCAGATAATGAGTAATGTGAGTAGTCTCATTACATTTTGAACGCCCCTTGTAAATCACATGTTAATAGCTAACATGTGTTGATGCATAATTTGTATTTAATACTTATGAACATCTGTACTTCTGCAGGGTGGGATCAGAGACAATGCAATGATGCAAGAACATGGAATCTTGCAATGGCACACTGACATCAGAAAGTGGTGCTGCTACCACCATCACAGCCACCACCACAACCACCGCCACCATCTCAGTGAGCAGTGGAGGTGCCCATGTGGGGGAAGATGAAGACTCCAACTTTGATCGTCTGACTCAGATATTGCCAGAATGTTTTGTCAGTGTCAAGCTTGAAAATAACGAGGACACCTGTGCCACAGAGACATCTGCTAACACAGTAAGTATTGTACTGTAATTTGCAGTTTAAGTAGATTAGATTCCATCAGTCTGTGTTCCTCCCTTAATGTCGGACACCAAGTTTCACACCCATACAGGACAAGAGGCAAAATTATAGTTCTATATAGTCTAATTTTTATGTTTTTAGATGACAGACAGAAGACAATAGGCTGTGGACCGTGTTGTAGCTTCCAGTCCAGATCCTTTTGTCTTCTCGTCTGCTGTCTAAAAACAAAAATTAGAATATACAAAACTATAGTTTTGCCTGTGGTTCTGTATGGGTGTGAAACTTGGTCTCTGACATTAAGGGAGGAACATAGACTGGGGGTGTTTGAGAACAGGGTGTTGAGGAGAATATTTGGACCAAAGAGAGACGAAGTGACAGGAGGTTGGAGAATACTGCATAATGAGAAGCTTCGTAACTTGTACTCCTCACTGAGTATAATTACAGTGATCAAGTCAAGGAGGCTGAGGTGGGCAGGGCATGTAGCACGAATGGGAGAGAAAACGAATGCATATAGGATATTGGAGGGAAAGCCAGAAGAAAAGAGACCACTGGGAAGACCAAGGCATAGGTGGGTGGACAATATTATAATGGATCTCAGAGAGATAGGATGGGATGGTGTGGATTGGATTGATCTAGTTCAGGGTAGGGATGCTGGAGGGCTCTTGTGAAGATGGTAATAAACCTTCGGGTTCCATAAAATGCGGGGAAATCCTTGAGTAGCTGCACAATTGGCAGCTTCTCAAGAAGGATTCAGCTCCATGAGTGAGTGAGTGAGAGTTGATTAGATTGGATTAAGGGAGTGTGCCGTACCAATCCTTAGGGTGAGGGCACACCAAGGAAACTGGCAACTGCAATGCAATCTCAATTTCCGAGAATTGTTATCAGCATGAATGGAATACATGTTACTTAATGGAGCAGTGCAAATTGAGGAAACGGCAATGCAACTCACAGAAAGACTGAGAAACTCAACTTTGAAGCAATGGAGCATGCCAGTCTTGCGTTGCTGCATGGTTTCCTAGTGTCAGCCGTTCTACAACTCGCTTCAGTGATTCATTTGTTTCTTAAGATAGCACGAAATGTTGACGAAGCTGCTAATTTTGTTTTTGTGCAGTTAATTGAGCAAAAGCCTTATATATCTGAAAAATGCCACCCAGACTGTGCTAGGCAGGACAAAATAGATTTGGCTTGGGAAAAAATTTCTAATGAGATGAAGGAGTCTGGATCCTGGTTAATTTCTTTCGAAACATTATTATCACTTCAGTTTAAATTGTCACAGAAGAACACATGCATGCAATGTTTTCTTTCCCTAACACTGTGTTTCAGCATCTTGTTGCATCAATATATGATTTAGTTCACATATATTTCCATCTTAAATGCAGCTTATTATACAGTCACCCTTCTTCCACATTACAGAATTCATCTGCATACAGCCATCATCAGGTGTCTTCTGTCTTACTAAAATAGTTGCACTATATGTCAGAATTTTGCATCACATATGAACGCGATATTTCCTGATTAAAATACCGTATTTACGCATGTATAGGCCGCATGCGTGTATAGGCCGCAGCACAATTTTCAGACAGAAATTATAGAAAAAATAATTTTGTTGGAATATTATTTCAGGAGTAGAACACCCTGTATTACTAATTATGAATATAATTTTTTTTAAATGAAGTGTGATTTCGAATATAAGCCGCACCCCAGTTTTCCTCTTGAATTTTTGGCAAAAAATGTGCAGCCTATACATGCGTAAATACGGTATGTAAATTGACCTTAATTAAAATAAATTAATTAACTTCCAAATATTTTCCTTATGGTTGTCCTCCTGTCTTCTCACGCCATCTCAGCCAGTCTCAGCTACCACCGTAGTTTGACAGAACCGATATTATTATTATCTTTCATTGCAGAAGGTATGTTCATGCATTTAAAAAATACCATCATTCATTATGTCAGACGAACATACTCACTGAAGCTGATGTGAGCACCACTCGGACATAAATTTCCTCAGTGTGTGCTTACTAATCTGGAAACCAGTTGTCTGCTTGACATTGACGACATTTCTCGGAAATTGCGGTTGCATTGCAGTTACCAGTTTCCTTGGTGTGCTCTTGTCCTTACACTGTGGCTGTGTTTGATCTTCTGTTTCTCTCTCCTGTTATTTAGTTGTTGAATGAAATGCAGTACTTTAACTCTGAGAGAGGAAGCATTTAATTACCATGTCAGAAATATGCTGCGGGAGAATTTATTATGTGGGCATTTAAATTTCATGTTTATTGTGTTTGGTTATACTTAGCAAGGGATAACATCTCTAATAATTGATGGATTTCAATGAAACTTGGGCTTGTTATTCGCCTTTCATCTGACTCTTCAGAAGCATTGATAGTGTTTTTTTTTCACTGCTATTACACAGCATTTGCAGCTGACATAGCAACAAAACAAAAAACTCTGTGGTTTCAGTCTGCAAGCAAACTATACTGACTGAGTGACCGCTGCTTGTGAGAGAAGTTAGTGCCAACTTTAGTGGATAGAGGGTGTTGCGTGGTCAGTGCAACGAATCCCCACAGCCATTAATTTCGGTTTTCTATACTAGAGCCGCTGTTTCTTTGAAATAGCTCCTGTGTTATCCTCACAAGGCTGCGTGGATCCCGCTCCAGACCCACTATATCTCAGAAAATCTGGTAGCGCCAGGAATCGAATTTGGACCTCTGTATCAGTAGTCAGGAACTCAGACCATTAGATCACAGAGGCGGTCGCTGACATAGCAATGTAATTTTAAATAAAACAGTGTGAACATAAGCAAAAATATGTGGTTATTTTGTATTGTTTAGGTTTCACTTACACAAGACACTATACCACAAGAAACTCCATCAGGGTGTTCTGAAGTTTCAAGTGAGCCAGCACCATCAAGGTTAGCAGTGAACATGCAGAACTCTCAGCACACATCCGCAACTGGAAGTCGCATTGCTCCCTGTTTTCACCACAGGGGGATGACTGGGTGCTCTGCGATACCAGAATTACCTCCCTGGCTTCAGCATTGTTACACCGCAGGACAGATATCAAGTGGTGAGAGTGTTCAACAAGGATCTCAGCACTTCCACCAATCTGCAACATATCTGGGTCATGAAGGCCCCATCATTCAAGGAGACAGGTATAACATGCTTGTGTTGTTTGGTCTAACAGAAATGAGTACCAGGAATTGTTCTTGGGCGGGAGGGGGGTTAAAGGGTGGCTGGCACATAGGCTTACAGCCTCACCGCCATCTGGGAGCCAGTTATTTGGAAAATATGGAAACCTCGACATCTCACAACTCTATGGTCCTGCACAGCCCGTTACAAGGACAGCTTTAGCTTCTTTTTTTTTATCTTTACATTTATGGGCTTGGCTCATGCCATATTACATGTCAGGTTCTCTTTTCTGATTATTCCTTGATTTTCTTCGTCACTTCTATGTTCAAAACTGAAGGCTTAGTACTGCTAACACAAGCATGCTTTTGGATCTTGTTATGAACCAGTGAATGGATTAATGAACTTTCTTCTTGTTAAGAGTATCGACTGTAATTAAAATTAACTGTTTAACATCATGTATGTACAATGAGTAAGCCTTTTATCTGAGGACAGAGACGGGGTCCAGTCTCTCAAATGTTGCTTTAATTAAAATTAAAATGAAAGATAATGTCTGGAGATAGGGACTAGCTCTGTTAATTGAGCCCAACTGAGTAGGCTTTTTACCTAATGATGGGGACTGAATCTGCAACGTTTTGTTGCTCTAAATAAAAATAGGACAATAAATAATGTCCAGAAAGTCAATTATTATATTTTGATCAGAAAACAAGGAGGGAAGGAGACTGTTTGGAAGACCTAGGTTTAGATCTAAAGATAATTTTGAATGGATCTTGATCAACCAGGATGGCGGACTGGATTTATCTGGCACACAATAGAGATAATTAATGAATCTTTTAATTCTATGAAAGGTGGAAATTTTGTTGACTACATGAGTGACAATTAGCTTCTCAAGAACTTTGCTGTATGGATTTATTGAGTTAGACTCAAAAGTGATATGTATATTATATGGTTATGCACAGTGATAACTGTGTTTCTCCCATTTGGATCCCCATTATCAGCAATGAAGTCACCAATTCACATACTGTATGACGTGATATATGTTTTTATTAATTTCTATTAGGTTCTAAAAAAAATAAAAAAAAAAGGTTCAGTGATTGAGGCTAGCTCTTTCTAAGGGACCCAACAGAATAGGTGTTTTCCCTCACCTGAGGACGGAAACAGATCCAGTTTCTGAAATGTCGTTTTTTTCTTAGTTATCTTAAAACCAGGATGATGGATAAAGTCCCAAAACCCAATATCTATATGTGTTATACACCATCGTCAGAATCCTATAGTAACTACATAACTGTGTTATGTTATGAATAGCATGAAGCTGATGCAGTGTTCTTATTACAGATCTTTGAAACCTGGAGGGGGTGTTTGTCGTCTAGATGGTACTCCTGCTGGGATTGGTGGCCTTTCAAATGGTGATGTGTGTGATTCTAACACTTTCCTCAATTATGTTTTGAACCAGCAGAGGTCAAGTGGAATTTTCTTATTTGACCCCATCCGTTCCCTTCATCCTAATGACTCAAACACAGAAACAACATCAACAGCATCTGCACATGAAAGTAGTACAAATACAGATTCTAGTAGGCATCAGAATCTCAGCCAGAAACATGCCATCGATTCCTCAGTCAAACATAATTCCCCACCATCTGTTATTCCTCCAGTTGAGGGTAATCCTGCACGTCGTGATGCTGCTACCAATACTGTCTCAAAATACTTACAAACAATACCTTTGCTGCCCATCCATGCTGATGCGAAGACCAATACTGGTGACCACTCAGACGATAGGGATATACTTGTAACTCGGACGCAGTCCAAAGCATGCCACTTACATCATTGTACTAAATGTATTATGTCAAAAATTACTTACATGTGTCATGAAGAGAAATCATTGCAAGCACAGGATGAAAGCACAGGCCAGAACTTAACTGCTAGCTTTACTGTAGGTGCTGCATGTCACAAAGTTATGAACATGAGGAATTGCTCTACTGCTGGCTGTACTAATCATGTTCCAGACGCTAAAGCTGAAAATGGGAAGTTACACACCAACTTCGTCATTGTCAGTACAGATGGAAATGGTGACTTAAACCCTCATCAGGAGCAGCAGTGCAGCCATGGACCTTGTTCTTGTTCAGTGGAAAATACTAATGTTGTAGGTCATACTATAAAAACTGAAGGTTTGTCAGCTCATAGCTTTACAGACGCCGACAATATTGGCAAATTTGGCAACATGCAATTAGGCCGTGAAATTGTTTCAGATTGCAAGTGTATGAATGATTGTGGTAATATGTGCATTAAGGACAATCGTAGATTGCATTATGTTGATATTGATAGGCCATTTACTTGTGAGATATGCTTCAAGAACTATCCTACAAGCACTGCATTAATGAACCATATGAGGTACCATCGTGGACAGCGGCCGTATCAGTGTGAAGTGTGTAACAAGGCTTTTGCAACAAATTCTCATCTCGTTACTCACCGCAGAGTTCATACGGGTGAACGGCCTTTTCAGTGCAGGCTGTGCAGACGCAGCTTTGCAGACCGCTCGGCATATGTCAAGCATGAACGTACTCATGGTCCTAATGGAACGATAATCAAGAGATACAAATGTGATGAGTGTGGTAATTCATTTGTAGATTCTTGTGGATTGAAAAAACATGTTCGGATTCATACTGGAGAGAGACCATATTGTTGTTCTGTATGTCAGAAAACTTTTTCAACAAGTTCAACCTTTGTTGCCCACAAGAGGATTCATAGTGGAGAAAGACCATACAAGTGTGAAAACTGTGACAAAATGTTCATCACCAAGTCTCATCTCTTGACTCACCGACGAACACACACGGGTGAAAAACCGTTCAGCTGCCAGGTGTGTAACAGAGCATTTGCAGATGGATCAAGTTTCCGCCGTCATGAGCGTCTCCATACAGGTGAGAATAGACATACTTGTGATATCTGTGGTAAGGGCTTCCCATTTGATACGTCATTGGCGAGGCATAAACAGAGTCACATACCTGGCACACCTACATATGTGTACATGGTGTGAATTATTTAAATTTGTGTGTTAGGGTGCATCGCTTAGTAGAAAACATGATTAGCGACTGATACAGTTTGTTCTGTAGGCAAGATGTTGACGTTCCTCTGTGTTAAGAACTGAATAGCAAACGATTTCTTCTAAAGGTTGTAATCTCGGAGAAGTACTAATGTGTTTATGTTGTTTAACAGCGAAGTAGAATGTATCAATATCTGAAGATGTGTGTATGATTAATAATTATCATGCATTTTTCTTACTTTCATATTATAATTTACTTCAGAGTAAGTTAGAATGTGTGAATACACAACTGACACCAGTCGCATTGAATTTGTGGCTTACACACGTGTGCAGAGAAAATGTATGCCATATCTGTATTATAAATTGGTTTTATTAAACAATTAATGTTGAAGGTTATGTCCATGTTTATCATCTTCCTGTTCAACAGAAGTTTGAAGAAATTGTGTATACCTGTTGTGTTACTTTGTTAGTATGAGTCACATTGTCATTATTTTTGTTTATGACACAATGTTTATGATCCTGTGCCCCATTTTGTAAGATAGGCTTTTATGAATTAATTTAAATTTGGAAAAATTTGTAGAATTTGCCTTATAATAATCCTGCTTGTAGGAATTGTTGTGTAGATGTGGTAGTGTATGTGTAAGAGAAATGAGCTTGTCATAATCCCGTAACAAAAATCCTCAGTAAGGAAGAGATATTATTTTATATACTTTAACCGTTTTCGTAGAATGAATACATATATATATAACTTCACAAGTCATTTACTCGGCCACATATGTTGACCTTTAGAAGGTCATCTCCTGGCAATATAATATATTTGTTTATGTTTTCAACCAGATTCTTTTTTACACTTACCATATATGTATGTGGGGGCATGCTGTAGTGTTGTTGGTTGAGGCACTAGGCTACAAGCCAGATGGTTGCGGGATCGAATCCCAATGAGGTCATTGGATTTTTTCAATATACCTAATCCTTCCAGCTGCAGTGTGGCCCTGGGGTTGACTCAGCCTCTAACAGAAATGAGTACCAGGAATATTCTTGGAATGTTCTTGGTGGTAAAGGGCTGCTGGCACGTAACGCTGAGAACCTTACCGCCATCTATGAGCCATTTGTCAAGAAAATGTGGGAACCTCGACATCTAACATCCCTATGGGCCTCCACGGCCGGTTACAGGGATACCTTTACTTTTTTACTTTACATATATGTATGTGTGCACACCCGCGCGCATGCACACACACACACACACACACATATTCGCCTGTATGCTTATTATGCTTACTAATTGAATTAAAAATGTTTTAAAATGCATATAATATTTACAAGTATATCTGTTTACATAAGGTATCAGGTTTGTATTCTTATTCATACTGTCACATTTCAGAGTGACTATAGATGGGGTTAGGATTAGTGAATAGATTTACTGACCACTTACAGGTCATAACTACAACAACTGTAACACTGTTGCTTATGTCCACATTACAGATCACTCCATGCTAAGTCTTCTCAGTCTCGTTTAACTAGTCTTTACTTGATAACATCTCTCAACAGTGGCTATTCCTCTGCAATGTTTTCACTAGATGTTTCCTGGTAACGAATCTTAGCAATGGAGATTCTTCAGCTTCTGTAGCCAGCTGATTAGCACTCCACAGCTGAACCCTCAACTCAACTCTAATGCCAGTTGTCTTCAAGATTCTTCTCGGCATGAAACAAACAGCAAACACAGCCTATGAAATGTGCTGTTGAGATAGGGTCAGATGTCATGATATGCACACAAAGAAAGTTTCATGAAGATTGGTACAGGTATTGAAGCAATGTTAAGGTTTTGCCTCAGCAATTTGAAAAGCTGTAATGTTTGTGTTACTGATGGGAGGGATTTGTGATGTATGCTGTTGAGATGGACTCAGGTGGCATGATATATATACAAAGTTCCATGATGATCAATTCAGGCATTTAAGTAACATTATTGTTATTATAACAACAATTTGAGAGGTTGTAAAGTTGGTATTACTAATCAAAGGGAATTTTGAAGTGCCCCATTGAGATGGCCACATTTGGCATCGTATGTATACCAATTTTCATGAAGGTGGAACAGGCATTCAAGCAATGTAAGGTTGTCTCAGAAATTTGAGAGGCTTCAATGTTGGTATTACTGATGGGAGAGATTTGTGAATGAAGCAGTTCAGATGGGCTCAGGTACCAAGATATACATTAAAAATTAATTAAACTGATAATTGACATCCCTGTGCTTAATTAATTAAGCATTATGCTATGAAGGAATATGGGGAAGTGGATGTATAGATTCACATTTTCTTCACCTTAGCACTAGTTGGAAGTGTGGTCAGCTTCATACTCCTGCCACAGTACCCCTGGTACCCATTGGATAGGAGGCTGGGTGGACCCCAGAGCCAGTCTGGATGACGAGAAGAGAAAATTCTTGACCTTACCGGGACTTTAACTTCAACCTCTTGGTCATCCAGCCTACAGCCAGTCACTATACAGACTATGCTATCCTGGCTCCTACACCAACATATACATATGAAGTTCATAAAGATTGGTTCAGGCATTAAAAAATTGTGGGGGGGGGGGACACACAAACACAGACAACAAGGTGATACAAGGTGATCTCATAAGCTTGCTTTTATTTTTTAAAAATAAGGAAAGTAGGATAATAATATCTTAGCAATGTGCCAAAGGACTTTGAGAATAATATAAATGGGAAGTTAGGAAATATTGTTAACTCTGTGTGTTTAGCATTTAACATTAAGGTATCCATAAATAGGTCTTTCTGACACTGGGCATCTGTGATTTACTTAAATGCAATGAGAAAAGGGTTAAATTGGTTGTAACATAAACTGCTCTTTTTAAGGCAGCTTGAAAACAGCTGATAAACTGTAATATTAAAAATGTAAGTTTCTTACATCTGATGGATAAACGATGAACCCTTTTTTAAGCAACCTCTGCTTTATTTTGTATGCATACTCTGCAGTGGGGCAGGGGCTGGGGGTTACTGTGCTACAAACTGGAAGGTAGTGAGTTAGATTCCTGATGAGGTCATAGGATTTTTCATTTGACCTAATCCTTCCAGCCACAGGAGCCATAGGACCTGAGGTTGACCCAGCCTCTAACAGAAATGAGTACCAGGGATCTTCCTGGGTGTAAAGGATGGCTGGCACATAAGGCTGACAGCCTCACCACCATGTGTGAGCCGATTGTTTAGAAAATGTGGGATTCTTGACATATCAAAACACAATGGGGCTTCACGGCCTGTTAACAGGGATAGCTTTACTTTTTTATTTATTTATTTTATTACCTAATCTGCAACCCTATGTGGTGATGAGGAACAGCTTAAGCACTTGTAGGTTATCCATATTACAAGAGAACCTGATACTTTTCTACTTTTCAAATCCCTATTTCTTTTTTCTTTTGTACACATTAACCAAAAGATGCATATAATGCTTGTGCTTAATTAAGTAAGCACCCTGCCATGAAGACATGAAAGACCAGGAGTGTAGCTCCATTCATAACCTTGGCACTTGATGGAGGTGAGCAGTCAGCTTCATGCCCATGCCACTTGACCCTCAGGAAAACAGCCTTTGGTTCCTGTTGGATAGGAGGCTGGGTGGGCCCCAGAGACACTCTGGATGCTATGGAGAAGATATCAATCACCCTCCCCTAGTAGAAATCTGATCTTGATTTCTTGGTCTTTGAGCCTATATCCTAGCTGCTATAATGACTGAGTTGTCCCTGCTCCTGAGATGCATATTACACTACAATTTATTCTTCCTCATTGAAATAATCAAATAATTTAGTTTGTATTAATCACAGCATTTTTTTGATGCACAGGGCTCAGTAATTGTCAGATGAAATAAACAAATGTGTTCTGTAGCGGTCTGATGTCCTAACCATGTCATCACTTCATTAATGTTTTCTAGCACTTTGCTTCATGTTGATACCACTCCTTTATAGGAATTATGTAGTATTATCTTTTGAATCTCTTGCTGTATCATTGGCTTCTTTTATGTCATTGCTTTGCCCATTTTTCAAAGAAGTGGCTCTTTCTCCTTACCTAAGGTGTTGAATGACCAGAACATGACAACTGTTTCTCATTTGTGAGATATGAGGTTCTCATGGCAGGGACTATGAATAGACTACCTTTTGGGATGACATAGAAGTTTACTCATATTCAGCAGGAATGTATTGCCTCCATCATTCAGGATTGGAGAGTAAGCAGTCTCTGATTTCTGAATATCTGACATATTCTTCAACCCTGAAGATGAAAGCAATGCATTTGTCTGAAATGATTGTGAAGTTCTATGAAACTACATGGTGGCACATCCTGGCCTTTGCATTCTCAGTTGTATTCTTATGAATCACTTCAAAACCAATTCATCGGGAATGTGTTACAAAACTGCAGAAAACTGAGTTCCTTAAGGATAAAGTGTGATGTCATTTAACACTAAATCTTTTTAAAAAATTGCCATTTGTTTCAGAAGCTACCTGCGTGGGTTGACAGTACTATTGAATGGCCACTGTATACTGAGATGGCACGTACATGTTATGGATCTCTCAGATAATTGTATATGCAGGAAGTGTGGGCATAGAATGAAGATCTCTGGCTTTGTAAGGTTGGAGCCAGTTTATATAATCAGGGACTTAATCAAAAAGGTGATGGCTGTAACACTGAGGACAGGATTCTTTTGAAGGGCACACAATGGATGCAGAAGTAATCTCTGTGTGGGGTGACTAGAGGCTGTCCTCCTCCCATGTCAGTACTGTTTCTGTGTTACCTTCTTTATGAACTCACCTTTCCTGACTTTCTTGAACACCAGACGCTGTTGTCACATAGTTTTAGTCCAGAGATACATTTTACAATTTAAGAATTTCGTTATGTTATCCTGCGGCACTATCACCCAACCACAGGCACTGGTTACTCTGATAAACAGGATAATTCTAAATTCTTTATAGTTAATAAATAGTCACATTCATGACAGCTGCTTTACAGAGGTTCAGAATTATTGTAACCTGAGTTGCATGAAACCCCACAAGACTGCACAGTTTCTGGTGGCAAATGGAAAATTAAGGATTTGTCATTTTAATTAACAATTGCAATTGGAACGTTCAACATTAGTCATAATCGTGGCATCAAAACATTTTAAAACATCTTCCTGGAAACGTGTGTTACACATAAAGCAAAATGGAGCTTGTCCCTGGAGAACAGTATATTACATCAAGCAAAATCAGCTCTGACTTTCAGTGTGGGTTTTTAATGAGACAAAATTATCATAGTTTGCCAAGCTACACTATTTACAGAAGTGATTGTATTCCCACAATATGAGAGGTGGAATAAACTGTGGCATATATTTGCCAAATACTTAATGCAATAAAAACTCATCCACAGCTCTGTGATTCTTTCACTATACACCCTGCATAGTCATGGCTTTATAAATGTCACACACTTATTTAATGTGTGGGCTAATCTGAAGGTTTATTTGAAAGGACCTAATAACAAGTCATCCTGCCACCAAAGAACAGCATTCACAGTGATGGATGAACAAGCATTTTGTTACTGAATTTTATCTTTGCATAATGAATTACCTACAGGTTTACAGTATTTAAAATCAAACGCTAAAACCTTTATTAAAACTACAAAATGAAAATAAAGCGGTACTCAATGGGACTGAACATGAGTCTTTACAAAAGAAAGTAGTGTATGTGAACACTGCTAGGAATATTGCTCATAAATGCAAATTTTCAGTGTCAAGTTTCAATGGCGTGTCACTCCCACATTGCTGAATTTTGGAAGCTTTGGGTGCCATTTTATCACATAATATTTTCATCTTATTTTTAATCATGATAGTGATTCTGAAAATTTTCGGTATCAGTAGGGGGAAGAAGGGAGTAATCCACACTGGAATCCAACTGATCTCAAACCACAGACTTTCAGCAGAGAAGTTCATCATCACAGCCCTACACCTTCAGGTCCCCAGATTTATTATAAACAAGACAAAAGGACACATGAACTAAGAGTGTAATTTCACTACTTTCGATGCAGTTCTCAATAAGACAACATGAAATGTTTTAAGATGAATAAAATAAAGTATGTGTGAAGTGTCAGTTCACTGAGGAGTTTTTTTAGGTGCAACTCATAAAACATTACTGACCCTATACACATCATGATTAAAATAATCAAGGTATGCTGATTTGTTATTTGATTAAGCTTGAAATAAATTTTCTCATTCCATCTCCTCAGGCTGTAGGGAAAATTAATGCTTAAGGTCACACTGTGTTAACATTCCTTTCTCACTTGTTTTTGGGTCCTTTTTCATTCCCTGCAATTTTCAGTAATTATTAATGAAATTGTTACCATTTATTCTGTACAACAGCTTATACTCAAATAGTTTTAATTATGTTCAGTATGAAGCACTTCTGGAAACATGCAAAGTTTGATAGTCAGGAATGTGCATCAGGT
Organism: Cryptotermes secundus; assembly: GCF_002891405.2. Classification (NCBI taxonomy): domain Eukaryota; kingdom Metazoa; phylum Arthropoda; class Insecta; order Blattodea; family Kalotermitidae; genus Cryptotermes; species Cryptotermes secundus. The sequence continues at coordinate 1,537,142 of NW_019739943.1, forward strand.
TTAATTTTTATTGCATACAGTTTGGTGTCTTTAATGCCTACAGACCAACAACACAGTAGACTTTCATCATTAAAGAGATTATTTTTCAGTAACTTGAAGGCAATAATATAGGGATCATACATATTAACCCTTATCCCTCTGGATTCCTGGCATTAAGCATTTCCAGTATACATTATCTATCAGGGCTTCCATGACAGTGATTTCTGCAATTTATGTATTTTAATATTAAGTGTATGGGGCAACAGTCATGGAATAACAGATGCTGTGTTTGCCACGTGCTGAATATGTATCAGTAAAAAGGTAAAACTATCCCTGTAACAGACTCTGGAGGCCCATAGGGTTGTAAAACTTTGAGGCTCCACATTTTCTAAGACAGTCAGCTCATAGATGGCACTGAGGTTGTCATACTTACATGCCAGCTGCCCTTTACCCCCAGGAAGATTCCTGTCAGTACTTACCATAATAAAAATAACTTGATCCATGACATTACTTGATACTTAAGTGAACAGCAATTCCATCAAGTGTAATCAGCTTTAATATAAAAATATATAAATACAATTTACATGTTTTGGTCATCATTGGCCATCATATATATATATGGACACACACTCCATGTTTTGGCCAGCACTGGTTATCATCAGAAAGTTCCCCAACACTATAGTGAAATGTGTGTCTGTGTAGGGATTTTTACCATAAATAATTAAGATTAGATTTAGATATTATATAGTGGGCTCAAGTGTGTTTATAAATTAATATATTAATATCATTTAAATGGTTTAAAATTCTAGTTGTGTAATGTGGAATTGATGTTTCCTTTTCCAATGTTGGTATGTAGAGTATTCTAGATGCTCATTTATGGAATGTCAGGTGTATGCTCAGTGACTGTTGTAGTAATATGCAAGGTGTGTTGTGAACTGACAGTCTGTAATTGTGAGGGCATCAATACCATTTCATGACATATTCGGCTGTGAATGAAAAGAATGAGAGGCTGTCACATTTTTACACAAGGTAAGAGCTATGCTTAAGATATCTGATTTTATTTACAGAAAGGTTAAAACTAACACAAACATTTCTTCAACTAACGTTAAAACAGACGATCACATTTTTCATTTACCATCATTTAAACCTATTTAGGGCTAAGAAATAAGTTTATGCGAAGATCATCTGATTTTGTATGTTCTGAAAAAAGGTTTAGAATGTAACTTCTGATTATTGCCAGCAGAAACTATCACTGCCAGACTGCATATGGCCATTTTCTCGTTCCAAATGAGTTCTGACATAATGGATATCTATCATACACTGACAATAAATAATGAGGTATATTCATTCAATTCATGTTTCCTACACTGTTTCTGTACTTTATCAATATGATAAATAAATGTTCTGTTAGGGCAGTATTCTTAATTCACTTCTTGATCCAGTCATTTGATTTGTTACAGATAGTACAACTAATACAGATTTTAAATAGGTGTGATGGAGTGCTCACATTTTAGTACACATTTACTTTAGGGAGAGGTAGCCCTTCACCTCCATGACGTTTTCTAATATGTCGTTTCAAACTGCTAGGATACTTAAAAGGTTGAGCACATGTGGGGCAGATGTGTGGTTTCTCTCCTGAGTGAACAGCTTGATGTGCTGTGAGATTACCTTTGTCACTAAATGCTTTCAAGCATGTCTCACATCTGTATGGTTTTTCTCCACTGTGTGTTCTCCTATGCACAATAAGATTGCCCAGTGTGGTGAACTGCTTGCCGCAGACAGGGCACTGGTGTGGCCGATCTCCAGTATGCATTCTCATATGGTTTATGAACGTGCTTCTGCATTTGAAAGCTTTACCACACACACTACAGTGGTGGGGCTTGTCTTGTGAATGGAGAGCTTGGTGAGATGTAAGACTGGATTTAAACTTGAATGACTTCCCACATATGGAACACTGATGACGCCTATCATCGGAATGAGAGGCAGAGTGAGTCATCAGATTGGACTTACTGCTAAATGATTTCCCACATACTGCACACAGATATGGACTTTTCTGTGTGTGTAATGTTTTGTGATTACATAGATTAGACATGTACTTAAATCCCTTGCCACACATTGGACATTGGTATGGTCTTTCTTCTGAATGCACTGCCACATGCTTCATTAGATTTGATTTACAACTAAAAGACTTACCACATACTGTGCAGAGATGGGGACCATTCTCTATATGTAAAGCTTTGTGATTACAAAGATTGGACATGTATTTAAATCCTTTGCCACATACAGAGCACTGAAATGGTCTCTCTTCAGAATGTATTGCAGTGTGTTTGATCAGATTTGACTTAGTACCAAAGGATTTACTGCATAAGGTACACGCATGTGGGCCATTTTCTACATGTAATGCTTTGTGGTTACAAAGATTGGATTTGTATTTGAAACTTTTCCCACACACAGGGCACTGATGTGGCCTTTCTTCGGAATGCGAAGCAACGTGGCTAGTGAATTTTGACTTACAACTGAAAGACTTACCACATACATTACACAGATGGGGTCCATTCTCCACATGTAATGCTTTATGATTACAGAGATTTGATTTATGTTTGAAACACTTGCCGCATGTAGAGCACTGATAGGGCCTGTCTTCTGAGTGTGTGGCAAGGTGGCTAGTATACTTGGATTTGCCACCAAAGGCTTTACCACACTGAGTACAAAGGAAAGGTTTGTCGTCTGCATGTAAAGCACTGTGCTCTAACAGGTTAGATTTATATTTAAAACCCTTACCACACACAGTACAAAGGTGTGACCTATCCTTAGTATGCAGTGCTTGGTGGGTAGTGAGATTGTACTTTGTTTTGAATGATTTACCACACATGGAGCAACAGTGTTGTTTTGTTTCTTCATGAATAGCCTGATGTTCAGAGAGTTGAGATTGACAACTGAAGCATTTGCCACATTCTGGACATTGGTGTGGCATTTCCTCTAAGTGAGAAATTATGTGAATCATGAGGTCAGTCTTAGAGTCAAACTTCTTGTCACAAACATTACACTGTACTGGCATCTCTCTAACATGTAGAGTTGTATGTTGGATAAGATTTGATTTATATTTGAAAGATTTACCACAGAGAGAACAGAGGTGTGGCCTAGCCTCAGAATGGGATGCAAGGTGCTGGGTGAGGTTTGATTTGGAATGGAATATTTTCTCACATTCTGTACATGAGAACGAAACCTGGGAATGTAATGCCGTATGACTTGTTAAGCTTGATTTGTGCTTAAAAGAACTCCCACAGTCAGAGCAATTGTACTTTGGGTGCACCACAAAATGCTTTTCCAACTCTTGCTTGTTGCTAAATTCCTTGTTGCATACATGACATATGTACTGTTCAATTTCCTCACCACCATCCACTCCAAGGAAAGAGTTCAGAGATGCAGTGCTTCTGCCTTTGTTAATACATGGATGTGCTGTGCCAACAATGTCTTCATGCTTCATGTCCTGTAGGGAAGTGCCTGGTGATGGTGTGCAGTTCGTTGACTTGTTATTGCAGTGATCTGGAGCACCGATGTCTTTATGTTCCAAGCTGTGTACAGAAGTTCTGGGTGGTGGTGTATTTCTCCTGTCTGGACACGGCACACTGATGCCTGCATTCTTCAAGTCCCGTGATGACTTCTTACATAATGATTCATCACTTGTTTTAGTTTTGCGCCAAGAACAAGTATTGACTTCACTGTCTGGCTCTATCACATCTTCATCAGGGCTCACAGAACCATCGTTGAAGCTTGCACCCCTTGAGTCTGAATCATCATCTTCAAGAGCAGCCGCACCCTCTGTATCACTGCCAAGAGGCTGAAAACAAAATGTAATGTTGTGTCATGTGCTTACCAGGGTCTAAGTGTAAGTGCATTAACTATCTATCTCAGAGTAGACCCGTAAGACATGGAGTCCCACAAGGTTCTGTTCTTGGACCAATTTTATTTTTGCTATATATTAATGATCTAGAAGCAGGTATTGAACAAGGAAAACTAACGTTTTTTGCCGATGATATAAGTATTTTTATATCAGGAAATAGTGTTAATGTTGTCCAAAGGAAAATAAACGCATTAATAAATAAACTCACAGAATGGTTTGAAAGTAACAGATTAATTATTAATAAAGAAAAAACGATAGCAATATCCTTTCACCAACCACAAAAAATACAGCCAGAATGCCCACCAATAAAACTATATGATAAAGTCATCAATTATACAGAACATACCAAATTTTTGGGAATGTCGTTAGACAAAAAATTAAGCTGGTCCACACATACTCAAACACTAGCAAGTAAGTTATGTAAAATATGTTTTGGCTTGCGAATAGTCAAAAAAGTATCAGGATTAGAGACTGTTCTTGCTTTATACTATGCGTATTTTCAATCCCTGCTATCATATGGA
>NW_019739943.1:1542041-1644533 GCF_002891405.2 Cryptotermes secundus
CATAGCTTAAGCGATTAGTCGCCGGCTTCCCACCACTGTGATCTGAGCAAGTGGGATTTGTGATGGACAAAATGGCGCTGGGGCAGGTTTCCTCCGAGTACTTCGGTTTCCCCTGCCAATGTTCATTCCATCAAATTCTCCACAAATAAGAATATCTAACTAATTCAAAATTGTAATCAGCAGTAAAAAATTGTAACTATTGTAATTTTAATCTACTTATATATCAAATTGTTAATATTCAGAATTAACTTGACTTGTCATATATCATGTACAATGATCTACAGTGACGAAATAAATCAATCAATCAATCAATCAATCTTACTTGTACTGCGGCCACTTCTGGCCTATTGTACCAGCCCCAGATGATAGGTGAGGGTGATTGTGGAGCAACTGGTGGAATGAAGATTGGCTGGGGAAACCGAAGTACTCGGAGAAAACTTACCCAAGCATCACTGTGCCCACCACAAATCCCACATGACCAGACCCCAGTCTGAACCCGGGCCACCATGGTGGGAAGCCAGTGACTAACTGCCTAAGCTATGGCATAGCCTTGGGTCTAAGTGTAAGGATATCATGTGCATTTTGAACAAACAGCACAAATCAAAGAAAGAAATGTGTGCAAATCAGGGGTTTGGGAAATAGACATGCATTTTGAAAATAATTCACAAATACACTGAAGCTATGAGGGGCAAAAATTTCACATGATTACAACTTCAATTTATATTGGAATATTATACATTTGAATTATTGTAATGCAAATTTTGTTTGATATTATATTTCATATTTTATATACACTTCAATTTATTACCAAAAATGCTTAAGCTTTCTGTGAAATCAGTTGTAAATTCAAAGATCACTATATTTTGGTATTCATCTAAATCTGTAATTTGCTCAAAATCTTGTGACATTCTTTTTTGACTACAGTATTAAAATTAACTGTAGTAATGTTTAGGTATGTATTTATGAATTGTGAATGGGTGGCTAGATGAAAAAACTAAGTGCTCTTTACTACTGTTCATGAATGAATGGACTGAAGGATGTATGGTGTTTGTACTTACATTTTCTTGGTTCCTGTTGCCAGCTGATGGATACAATTCATTAGCTGACTCTGTGTCATCATCACACAATGAAGGCTCTTCTTTGAGAACAACCTGAAAATAGAGTTTTAGTCTTTAATACTGCAAATAGCTTATGTTTGTCATTATTTGTGGCTTAAACAGATATGCAGTTGCTAAGTTATAAGAGTCCCAACATATGCAATTCTGTGCTTGTCCACAATGAGCGAGAAACAGACACATGAAAAGCAATCTATACTGTATATGCATAATATACAGATTCTTAGCAAACAGTGAATGCCATGGGGTGGTCAATGGATTATTTCTTTGTATCTGGAAGTTACTGGGTGTGAATCTTGGCCTTAAATTTATCATGGTTCATGTAATTCTCATAACAGTAACTATTTCCCTAAATAATATTAACCAGCCAGTCTTTGCAATGGAGATTTATTCGTTTTTTTGAGAGGTACGAACTGAATTGTTCATACTATTTAAATGAAATTTGTTTTTCAGAGAGTTATGTATATGCTTTTTGAGTGTTTATTGCTCAGTTTAACTAAACTACTTTACCAACTCCTGGGAGTGAAGTCCTTGAAATGGCAGTAGTTGCTCACATATGTTAAAAATTCACCGTCTTTCCACGGAATGTAAAGCTTCATCACTGTGTTCAGAAAAGAATTTTCACTTGTCCATGTCGTCTAGACCAGCTCTGGGGTCCACCCAACTTTTTATCCATTGGGTACAGGGGGCTTTTCCCCCGGGGTGTGAAGCTGACCACTCAGCTCCATCTAGTGCAGAGGTCAAGAAAATGTGGATCTATACATCCACTCCCCATACTGCTTCATGGCCCAGTGCTTAATTAGTTAAGCACAGAGACAACTTTACCTTTTTACCTTACCTTCGTACTTACAGTTCAGGTCTCTAAGTCAGTGGAGACTATTCTGTTTTCATTCACTGACAACAAGTACTATAGTGTATTAAAGGAATGAATGGTTGTCACTTCTTCCTGAATGTGGAGACAGTAAGGCTTTCTGGAATGCCAGCAATACAGCCTACATATATATATATATATAGTGCCATCATCCAGAAACAGAATCCACATTAACTTTCAAATTTCTTTCCTAGAAAGTGATATAAAAATTACCTGAACTGGTGGATCATGTGGCTGCTGGTTGCTTAAGTGTTGTCGCAGAGTAGCATTTGACCTCTCACACTGCAGCTTGAATTTGTAAGATGTGTTGACCTGACTGATACATTCCTTGCATACCTGGGCTGGCAGGCCATCTCCAGCATACACCTACATACACATAATTCAGATCTAGAGTACACTGTCTCCTTATATCCAAGTTGGACTGATGCAGTTTGGTCATCTAGTCACAACAGCTGTGAATATGTCAGATAAGGCAGTGCAGATAGCTCATAACAGCGGGTCCTCAGATGTTATGTGAATGGGCATGCATGCCTTCCATCTTAATCCTTTATATACCCTTTATACTGGCTATTCTGACTAATATTAATTTTCTCCAACAGGAATATAACTGTGATTCTCTTATGACACAGTCATCAGATTAAATTAAATGGTGTGGAAAACATTTACATAGCTGACTACTGGAGATGCATCACTGTCCCTAACAATAATCTGTTAGCTAACAAACTGTGTAATCACAAGAAAATATAAGTAATGATGAAATAGACAAAGCACTTGCAAAAATTCACCTTTTCACTTTTATCCAGTAATAAGAGTTCGTGAAGAAGGGCCAGAAGACATCCAGCTTCTTTTATTGTCTACCGCAAATCTCCCAAGAAGCCATCCCACTTATGTTTTACTTGAATTTCAAGCATTGGTTATTGAGTCTACCTTACAGTTCCTTGCCATCTTCTGACTTACCTCTATTGTTGGTGAAATAGTGTGGATCTTTTCTTGTACATTTTCCACAGTACTAAAGAGGGGCAAAAGTGTCTTATGATCACTTAAGCACAGTCTGCATATTTTGTTGAAGTTCAGAGTCCTTGTTCCATTCATTCTGTGTATAAACTGAAGAAATATAACAATTTAAATTTTCATTACTAATTGAAGAATGGTGAAAGTTTTATTTGAACACATTATTTTATTATGTTCATTCAGGAGGCAGAAATATTCTGTACACTCAAAGACAGATGACTTAGAGTGAAGAACATTTCCTGAAGTACAGTTTCAACAGTCTTCAAAGCTATTTTTCGTTTTGCAATGTATTTTTCAACTATTGGTTATATCAGTAAGATGAATGACTGAATGAATGAACAAATAAGGGGTGAATAAAAGTGTCCCTAACTGGGAGTAATATTGACCTATTATGTAGTCCCTTCCAGTTAGCCCCCTAAGAAACCCACACTTCAAAAGAAGTACAGAAGTTTATTTAGTGGGGCATTTGATTCTGTAAAATGAAGTCTCTGTGATGAAATCTTTAAGTTGGCTGAAGCCTTAGTCAACTTGGACATGTGGAGCTCTTTCACCTTTGTTTTGGCATATTTTGCAAGTGAGGTTCTTAACCAGTTTTAATTTGAAAAAGGTGTTCTTCTAGGTGGTAGTGACCTATAAGTAGTCCTGTCACCCATCTCAGCTGGTTCCTATTGACTGCAAATAGTTTCCTAGTCGTCTTTTGCAGAGGAACCTTAAAGGAAAGCCTCTGGATGCCAGAGCTTCATTGTGGACTCCCAGTGTTTTCTTTCGTCCAGTCCCTGATAGCCTTCCTGGAAACGCCTACTGAGATGCTGCATGCTGATTCAGGTTCTTCTATAAATGGACGTTCAGATCCAATTCTGGCAGCTGATTGACAGTCCTTGAAGGAAACACTTTATGTGGCTGTCTAATTGTGGATTGTTCATCCAGTCTATGACAACCTTCTTGGCAACTCTTACTAAGATGCCACATGCAAATTCAGGTCATATAAATGAATGTTCAGATCCCATTTTTGCCAGCTAACCAGCAGTTTCATTGCCTTAAACTCCCCCATGACTTTCCACCCATACCAATTGAAATCTCTTATTTCTAGCCAATAACAAACTAATGGCTGTTTCAGACCAGTTTAGAATTGACCTGGTAATTATCAAATCCTTTAATCAGTGCCAGACTTTCTGACAGAGTACAGATGTTTCATTTCTATTTCTACAGACCCCTCTTTGTGTTCTCTGCTTCACTTGCATTGCTTGCATACATTTCTGCCTGGAATGTCATGGTATTCTGTTCAAGGCTGAGGCTGTTTCAGTGATATATTTATGTTGTGTTCATTAGAACTGAATATATGCCTGTGGTAAAGCTTCATGCTGATTGTAGACCTGAATGTTTTTCCAGTGTGGCCTGATGTCACAACTGAATTTACTTTGTCTGCTTTTGGGTAGAACTGCAACAGTTCCTTGGCAGACAGAAGTATTACAAAGACAAAACAACTCCATCCAGTGTGACTACTGAAGTTTTTACTACTTGAAAACTTAACATCCTTACATGTTTCGGTCCCTATAGAACATCATCAGAGGGACATCGATACTTTTTGGAAACTACTATCACAATGGGTGTTTTGAGTGTTATAATACATATACATACAATGTTTGTAATGCACGATATATACAAAATCCAACTTTCCCACAACTACAGCAGCTTTCTTGGTATATTAAAGTGGACGGAGTTGTGTTGTCTTTGTAATTTGTTAGTGTGACAGACCAGAATGAAACAAATCAATGGTTGGTTAAGATAAACGCATACACTGGCATATGTGAAAGAATGAGGTACTGGGGATTAAGTGTATATAAGTTTCACAATATATATATATATATATATGTGTGTGTGTGTGTGTATAAGTTTCATGGTTTCAGCAATGGCAGTTTCTTTACTGTACTGAATGATTTTGTAGATCATGATGAGTGGAATATTATAAAAAGATAGAGAATTCTGTGATCATGGTTAGATTGTCTCAGCAGGGAGGGTGTTAATATGGACAGACTGTGTAGTTCCTTCTCATCTCCTAAATATGTTCACAGTGCCCCTAACTGTTACAATTATCCATATTACTTTCTGTAACTGGTACTGTTCATATAAGCTTATAAAATCGTGCTGTGATAATTTCTTAGAAGCCAATAAATTATCATGCATGGCACTAAAGTTGTAAATTTATCGTAGCATAACGTGCTGTTATTCTTTTAATGAGCGAAAACTCTAACAGCAAATAAACTGTAATGTTAAAAGTGTCGTTTGCAGTTTATAACCATAGCTTTCAACGAATGCTGAAACCAACCTTTTGTGACTTATTTATCTGATAAAGTACACATCAAAAACGGGTAAAAACTAACTAAATAAAATATTATACAACTTTTCACATATTGCCACGACTTCGTGCTTCCCAAAGACCTAATGTAAAACACAATAATCGAAGCCACTACATGACACATTAAGGACTAATGTGAGGTTAGGTCTCAGATGAGCACGGCTCAAGTACATGAAGTACTGTTACCAACCAACCAAGCTGATCTCATTCGACATCAAATTTCGTATCTTGTATCTTTATTTTCATTTCCATAGATCCTTACTGGCTACCAAATCCATCGGATATGGAACATGTGACAATTTACACAGTTGTAGCATTTTATAATTCTGTCCTCGAAGAGGATAGGCATGATATAAGTTACAAAACAATTAAAGGACACCGTAGAATTGCACCACATTTGTTGGGTCCCTTGTCAGCACGGCATGGTGAGTCCTCAGGTTGCAGATAGAAGAGACAGCCTCCAGATATGGAGGGCAGCAGTGAACATATTTAATAAGCACTGGCGGAAAGCCGACAGGGGGTGGTACTCTAGTTTTGGTGTTGGGCGTACGGCTAACAAATCCGCACCGTAAAAAATAAGCTTGTTACGAAATGTCACAACGGGCTTCGGACTTGGACAGCTTCTTTGGGAAACAACTTAAGGTAAGGAAAACGGACATGATATTTGGTACTTGGAATGCAAGAAGTCTGTATAGGACAGTTCAATCATGACAGTTGCGAAAGTTGGCGAAGGCCATGAGCAAATTATTGCTCTGTTCTTTCATTGGTGATAGGGCACATTACTACACTGCCCTCACTTCTGGCAAACAGGTGTACAAATTACGTAAATCAAGGAATGGCCGATAAAATGCAGGGTTTATCAGTACTTAGTAATCCGTGATTTGACGTGTTTGGTCGGCAGCAGGCGCAGCAGGTGTGTTATCTGTATGTGATTGAACTCTGTACTTCAGGTTGGTGGCACTATTCGCTCTATTCCGTGAACCTTGATATGCTGTATTTGTATATATGTACAGTTAGCGGTAGTACTTGAGTTCAGATAGCTTTGAATGAGATAGCAGTTGTTTCTAAGAAGTGTGTTGTCTGTTGTATAATGATTAATACAGGGTAACGAATATTTAGCGGTTAAGTAAAAAGTAGTTGAATTATTGGTTTGCATAAATACCACTTTTGTTGTAGTTCTATAAACCCGCAATAAAAATGAAAATTAAACGTGGAAGTTACATTATGTGACACAGGAAAACACAGGTGTATTAATGGTACGAATGTTTATATTTTTCCCCAGGAAGTTAGCTGGTCGTACAGTTTTTATCACTGGAGCCAGTCGAGGTATTGGGAAAGCAATTGCCTTGAAAGTTGCCAGAGATGGGGCCAACGTTGTTATTGCAGCCAAAACTGCTGAACCACATCCAAAATTGCCAGGAACCATATATACTGCAGCCCAAGAAGGTGCTGAATCCATGAATTGGGAATAATATACAATATGCTGAATGCTACAGCATAGTGGTTAATATGTTTTGTAATTCAGGAGGTGTGCAGTTACAATCTGGGGCCAGAGAGTAGTTATCATAACTGAATATTTTTGTGATGTCCTTCATTAAGTCTCATTAAATGCCAAGAAAGTGCTTTAGAATAGGCTGTCTCAGGTCTCCATTTATAATTATCCTCCATTTCAATGTTGTATGATTTACATTATTGATGCAGTGTCATTAAACAAATCCAGAAACATACATGTAAAATTTATAGCATGGAAAGAAGTTTTGCACTTATTTTGTACAAAGTTTGAGGACCCACACATTTAACTTGGAAATTCTTCAGATTTTGAAGGATTTTAGATGGTGGATGTTTAGTACTGATCCCATAGATTCAAGCTTTCACTTATTACTAATTCCTGGAAGGTCAATGTAATCAAGTTTCTTGATTACTGCAGACTGCTACAGCCACTGTGACAGCCACACAAAGATATCTGTCATCACCTTTAACTCAACATACAATAACAAAATAATAAACTGAATCAGCTAAATTATAGAAATCAGTACATGTCTGGCATGTTTGACAGACCAGCTCAAAATGACTCACTAGCTTCTGTCTGGGGTTCTGTTTGTATCAGCAGTGCTTAAGGTTAACCTCCTATGTGGTCTAGTGGTCTGAGTTCCTGGCTACAGATCCAGAGGTCCAGGTTCAATTCCCAGGGCTACCAAATTTTATGAGAAGTAGTGTGTCCACTTAGCCTTGTGAGGACAATTGAGCAACTGTTTCAAGGAAATAGCGGCTCTGGTCTAGAAAACCGAAATTAACGGTTGTGGGGATTCGTTGCACTGACCACGTGACACCCTCTATCCGCAAAAGTTGGCACTAATTTCACTGACAAGCGGCGGTCACTCAGTCGATATAGTTCACTTGTGGACTAAAACCACGGAGTTTGTTTGGATTTGTTTGTGCTTAAGGTTGCTCTCAGATGTCATCCTCTGTACTGAACAACTGCTTACCTTGTAAGAAGGTGCTCCTTTCAAAACTGAACGTTATGTTATAAGAATTGGGAACAGTTAAGAGTTACAGTGAAATTATTTTTCTGTAAAACAAACAAATGCAGTAAGGGTATCAGCATGACTCCTAAATCATTAATCATGATTCCCAAATACGATGGATTAGTGTTCATCTTGTGGTAAAGGACCCTTTATGAATCCTACACTTTGAATGAAAAATGGGACTTCCTTTATAGGGACATCATAGTAGTCACTTGGTTCCATAAAGAACTGACCCATGTGACAGAATCTTAAATAAGCTATGGTCTTGCAATTGCATAGGTTATGTGTGGCTGATTTGTCTTCTAGGCACCTTTTGAAAGTTCGGTTGTCTGTCAATCACAGTTTGGAAAGGCACTGTCGCTTTAGGTGACAGTGTCCTGTAAATAGTCCTACCGCCCATCTTAATTGTTGTCTGTTTAGTCTCAACAGATCCTTTGGTCTGGCAGAGGGCCCTGGCATAAGTCCATTTGCCTGTCTGAGTCCAGTTACAGATTCCCAATGTTTTTGTGAATTCTGTCTCTCCGGTCCCTGGCTGCATTCTTGGCAACTCCAACTGAGATGCCGCAACTTGTGTCAGGTCCCGTTCTTGCCAGCTGATCTCCGGTTTCATTTCCTGCAATACTCTCCTACTGAGATGCTGCAAGCTGGTTCAGGTCCTGTTCTTGCCAGCTGATCTGCGGTTTCATTAACTGCAATACTCTCCTACTGAGATGCTGCAAGCTGGTTCAGGTCCTGTTCTTGCCAGCTGATCTGCAGTTTCATTAACTGCAATACTCTCATACTGAGATGCTGCAAGCTGGGTCAGGTCCTGTTCTTGCCAGCTGATCTGCAGTTTCATTAACTGCAATACTCTCATACTGAGATGCTGCAAGCTGGTTCAGGTCCTGTGAACGGATGTTGAGATCCCATTTTCTGGGTATTTAAATGTTAAATGAGATTTCAAGGACAATGCCCTTTCAATTTGACTGTGCTCTACTACATCAGGAGCAATAGGTTAATAGCCTTCAATTCACTACTGTAATGTTGGTAGGGTTAGGGTTGTGAATAGAGTGAGAAGAAGATTATTTATGCTGAATTAAATATGAAGGGGAAAGAAGCAGTCACAGCCTATTTATAAGAGTCTTTCCTAGTTTTTGCTCAGGGGTCAAGACAGTCACAAAACTCTCAGTTGGAATAGCCAAGCTTTCATTTACATTTACATTTATTTTCACTTCATGCATCCAATCATGTAGGGCTGGTTATAAAACATGTCACATATTACAAATTCATGATGACTACACATTATTTGTCCTTTGTCCAATAAATATATAATCAAGCCCCTCACTGATAGCTCCAGTTGTCAGGACAGCACACACATGTCATGGAAAAACCACAGTCAAATTCACACCTTGCCATTCCACACACACTGGAAAGCCATATCATTAAAACAGTTACATTATAAAATATTAAAATTCATAACAAAAACAGACATCATACTTACTACTACACTTACAACAAGCAAGTCTCAACAATATATAATTCACGCACACAGACCATTTATTAACTCTTAACTTTTGAGCCTCTTGCATGCTCGACAAATTCATCAGTAGAGTAAAATACATTACTTTGTAAATAATTTTGTAAAACAAACCTAAATTGCTTTTTATCATTTTTTAAAACTGTGATATTTGACGGCAGAGTGTTAAATAGCTTGATGCCTGAATAATGCACCCCACTCTGATAGGATGATAAATGTTTTGAAGGTATGTGAAGGTGGTCATTCCTTCCGGTACCAATCACGTATACAGAGTTATTGGTTTGAAACTTATCCACATTATTAACAACAAATATCATCAATGAGAGCAAATATACACATGGGATTGGTAATATGTCAAGCTTTTCAAATAGATATCTACATGTATGAGTTGGGCCCACTTCCATCATTATTTAAACGGGATAATTTCTAAATGTGATTGATGTTACGAGTTTGTTTTCTTGCTCAGTTCTTCTGATAGAAGATGCTGCACATCTTGTGTCTTCTGTTGTCCTTCAAAGAAAGAACAAGCAACATATTGATATAGATGATGTGTTTTAGTTGAGGCTGCAGGGGGCAAATGTCTGCCTTGTATAGTTGATGTTCGAGATGAGAAGCAAGTGACATCAGCAGTTGAAGAGGCTGTAAAGAAATTTGGAGGCATTGACATCCTTGTGAACAATGCTAGTGCCATTTCACTAACAGGCACTCTGGATACTGAAATGAAAAGATATGACCTCATGCATCAAATTAATACCAGAGGCACGTTCCTGGTGTGAGTATGTTGCATTGTCATACAAATCATTGCTGGGTTTGCTTGCTTCACTTGAAAATAAGAGTCAATTCTGGAGATAGGGGCTAGTTCTGTCTATTGGACCCAACTGAGTAGGGTTTAGCCGAGGATGGGGACAGAATACAGTGTCTGAAATGTTGTGTTTTTAAAAAGAAACAGGATGGTTTTTAGAAAATAGACAAGATGATGGTTATGTCCAAAAACGTAATACTTGTAGCAATATACCATCGTCACAAACTTTTAGATCTTAAGTCCATTCAAATGTTAACGAAAGAATAAAGCAGACAATTTTGTTTGTGCATTCATAGATATAGGCAGTAGTTACTGCAATTTAGTAGTTTTATTTTTTTTTTTTAATGTAATATTAGTTTTAACCTTTTATAAGAAATTTATGACTTGGAGATCTGATCCTTTATTTTGAAACCTGTAAGTGATTTAAGAGTATGTAATCAAGACAAAGAAATACTTAGATGGTAATTGACATCTTATTCTAATATAAATAGTATATCAGAAAAATAAACCGTATCAAAATAGATGCTTGAACTACTGCTCAATGAAATGTTCATGTAAATATTGCAGGGATTTCTTTTCCTGTAAATTTTATAATATTAGGTTAGTGCTGTTGCTGGCTTCTTGATATGACATGCCAGGTGGTAATATTACTACCATCAGACATAATATATTAAATAATAGCATTTCATGTGAGCATGACTACATTTTTGACCCCTGTGAAATTATGTGCACCATGTGAAAATGAAGTTGATGAAAGATGTTTCATGTTGCACATTGTACCCCTTTTACCTGAGTATACATGGGAGTGATGCAGGAAAGTTGTATTTCTATTAACAGTTTGAACTCTGTTCATAACAATGTTTGATGAGGAATTTCGTGCAGTACAATTTTTTAATTATCATCAGTGCTTTCTTCTGTTTAGAATTCTCAAGCTATTGAAATATATGCATGCCTGAAGTGTATGACAGCTAGTTTTTAGCCTGTAGCAAACCATACTTACAGGTTTCACACATATTAATATGCTGTATGCTGAGTTCAGTATTCGGCTTACATGAAAGGGTTTCAACAGTGTTTATGAAAGGAAACTGAATGTATGTAATTCTGACTGTGACAGTCGAGTAATGAGCCAGTTTTTATCCTTGCTGTTATATTTCAGATCAAAAGTTTGCTTACCCTACCTGCAGAAAGGGAGAAACCCACATATTTTGAACCTGAGTCCACCCTTGAATATGGACCCAGTTTGGTTTAAGAATCATGTGGCATATACCATGTCAAAATATGGAATGTCAATGTGTGTCCTTGGTATGGCTGAGGAGTTCAGGAATGATGGAATTGCTGTGAATGCTCTTTGGCCTAGGACAGGTAAATACCAACTGGTACAAAAAGAACATTTTTTTCAATTCAATTTATTTCAGATTCAAAAATAGATCCAGATACAGGCTGGGAAAGAACCATTGGATATATAATGAGTCACAGATCAAAAAATAAACATTCCACTCCCACAGGAACAAGTCAAGACATTCATAATATAAAACAAAATAAAAAAAGAACATTATCAGCCATATATACAACAAAACTCCCCCCATAAAGAACTCAAAGGTTTCAGGCATCAGTACAAGCTCTTTTCATTTTCATTACTCATCTGTTATTTCCATAAAATCCAATACTTTAGGATGTGGAAAAGTCATATTAGATAAATAAGTAGTACAAAGAACTAAGTCAAGACATAAGAATAGAACCAGAATACAATTAATCTTACCGACTAGTACATACAAAAAATTCATCCACAGTATAAAAATGGGTGACAAGTCAAGGCATTCATAATATAAAACAAAAAAATCGTGAGAATTAATGGCTTTAGAGATTTGAATTAAACCCATGTGCATTATGTGGAACATAACCTAAGTGTTTATACAAAAATATTTATTCATTTAAGCTAATAGTGAGCGGCCTCTGTAGTCTAGGGGTAACGTTCCCACCTCATGACTCAAGGTACGCGGGTTCAAACCCAGCAGAGGTCGTGGAATTTTTAAGGGCGGAAAAAATCAGGGAACAAGTCCTCCGGGAGGGACTTTAAGCCGTGGGTTCCGTGTCGCTTTACGGCACGTAAAAGAACCTCATGTCTCAAGGAGACTGCTGACCCAAATTTGTAAGGACATTTCCCGCCCAACAATAGTCTCTAACGCCTCTGGTAGATGGGGAAAGCATCTAGATACTGCTGAGCCAGCAGAGGCCGAATCACTGGCTGAGTCGGGACTGATGGTACGCACCAGTACTGGTAGGGTATAGAGACTGGTAGAATATCACAGGGGGATGTACAATAGATCAAACTGGTCGTGGTGCATGGGGAAACCCACCCCCTCCAATAATAATAATAATAAGCTAATAGTGACTGTGAATAATTAGAACTGTTGCTGCCATTAATACTAATGACTCTCACAGTGCTTTGTGTCGTCCAGTCATAAGACTGCTTTATTTGAAAACATTTTACGAGTCCAATGTATGATATATAGCTTCTGTCGGTTGTCATTTGGACTCTCAGATCACTAATTGGGATGTAGAAACTCCATTTTTGATTACTTATCACCCTACTTTAGCAGTTACTGAGCATGGGAAAGCAAGCAGGTTGGTCACAGCCACTTGAGTGCTCTAATGCAATATTTTAATAATAATCAAAATATACTGTTCTCAGTCTTGTGCTTTTTGGGTTGCTAGTCTGGATTATACCCCACTGATGGTGTCTCCACCTTATCATGGTGATGGGGTTTGAGTGCTCCTGACACCCTGAGAGCTATGCCAGCATTAGCGTAGCTAAAGGGGTAGGAGCCAGATGACGAAAGATAGCCTGGTCCTCCAGATTGGGGTTTGAGCGTGAGGCTAACAGCCTCATACCATAAAAACTAAATTGTTCAGAAACCAGACAATCAGTCTCAGATGGATGGAAGAACAGAAGAATGGAGGCAAATGTTCAGGAGACCAAAGCTCACTCTGAGTTGTGGCACTGAGGTGAAGGAAGGAAGGAAAGAAGGAAATCTGGATTATAGCCAGATTCAAACAACATTTCTTCCCATATAGTTGGGGCTACTGGTGTTTTACTGTGCTCTATATTCTCTACAGTATATAATTTTTCACTTGTACATTATATTGAAGAAGAAGGAAAAGTTATTTTCTTTGAATAATTGCCAAGTATATGCAGATTATTCATTCATTCATTCATTCATTATTGGAGGGGGTGGGTTCCCCATGCACTGCGACCAGTTGTTGATCTATTGTACGTCCCCCTTTGATATTCTACCAGTCGCCATACCCTTCAGACACTGTTGCTTGCTATCAGCCCCGTTCAGCCAGCGATTTTGGCCCCTCTACTGGCAGTGGTACCCGATACTTCCCCCATCTACTGGAGGCATTGGAAACTACTTGGGCGGGAAACTTTTTATGGGACCCATGGCCTAAAGTCCCTCCCGGAGGACTTGTTCCCTGAATTTTTCCGCCCTTAAAAATTCCACGACCTCCGCCGGGTTTGAACCCACGTACCTTGAGTCATAAGGTGGGAACGTTACCCCTAGACTACGGAGGCTGCTTGCAGATTATTAAAAGCTATTCAGAATAATTTGTGTAGATTAGGAACTGGGTTATCATTAGCTGATTTTAATTTTTGCTGTGGTTCTTTGTAATTCTGTCTGTCCTAGAGTTTGATGGCAAGCCAGGTTGTAGAAGTTTAAACTGGTAGGAGCTAATTGATATTTTACATTTTGTGAAATGTTAACTGGATTAGTCATTGAACTACAGAAGTAGTAGACTAATTTACAATATATTTAAAATTTGATTTTAAAAATCTCAATATGTATTTACAGCAATTCATACAGCAGCCATTGAAATGCTTAGTGGCAGAGAGGCAGCACGTGTATCAAGGAAACCAGAGATCATTGCTGATGCTGCATATGCCATCTTTTGTCGGGACTCGAAGACATTCACGGGGAATTTTACCGTGGATGATGAAATTCTCAGAGAAGAAGGAGTAACAGACTTGGACCAATATGCTGTGGATCCTTGTAAGTGAATTAGCCATTTGCATTATCTGTGTTTTTGTTTAAGATTACTTATGGTGATGCTGCAAATAAAAGACCATACAGAGATCTTAAAAAATAAGTTCATTGTTTTGGAAGGTATAAATGGAAAGGAAAACCTTTATTAAACGGTGTTTTGTCAACATTAAGCCAACATTTTACTGGTTTGACCATTTATAGCTGAATAGTATGTTTGGAGACATGTAGTACGCATTTAGGAGATGAAAAATGCATATAAAACAACAAGTGAAAGAACAAGATTACAGCCTTCTATAATCTTAATGCTCACTGCTATGAGGATCTTAAATTGCCCATAAATAAAACTACAGTTTTATGTGTTTTAATGTGTAGGTTTTTAGATAGGAGAGGTGAAAGATACTGAACTGAATGACATCAGTCATTATTACTCTCTTGGATCTGAGGTTGTCAGGTTGGTCACTGTGGAGTGTTTTGTTTTGGGATGTGATGCTATGTACAAGGGATATCTGGAAAGTAAAGATATAAAGTCCAGAAAATATTTGTAAAGCATTTTTTGGGGGATTCACTTGTAGAACTTTTGCAACACACCTTTATTTACTTTTTGACGTAATCACAATGGGTTGCAGTGTTATATTTAATATTATATTTAAGCATCCTGTTCACTCTATATGATAAATGATATGAACTCTGTCCCAAGTGCAAACAATATATTATATGTCGTTGATCTTTCTCTCCTTTACACTACATGTTTCGGCCTCAAACGGCCATCATCAGGTGTATACACTCACGTTGCTGTTACACTGCGCTTAGTTTAAAATTTAACATTTAAAAACACATTGTTCCTTTTGTTGTTATTATCAACATCTACTTCGTTGATATCTGTCTGGTTTATAGATTAATTTTGTTACACACGTTAGCACTTTTAAAATCTTTAGTTCTAATTTTAAAATACTTCAAAATTTTTCTCTAAATTTTAAAATTTAAAATTTAAAATTGTCAGGGTTACTCGCCCTATGTCTATAGTGCTGCAACGGCTAGTTCTTGTTTCCAGCACTGTACAGGTGTTATTTTGTGTAGTCTCCCTATGTGCGTGCTGCTGCTATTCTTTACTACGTGTGCAATGTCCTTAGTGAGGCTGGGAATGAGTTTTATTATTCCAGCCTGTAGCCATGAACAGTTCTTGACACTTCTGGACATTGTTGATGAAGTTCATCGATGGTTAAACTTCTGTCAGCACGAATGTTTTCATCAGTTTTTTTGGATGATTTCTTCGGTGACAGTGGGTGGCCTTCCACTCCTTATTTGATCATGAGCATCACTTCTTCCTGTTTCAAATTCATGACACTATTTTGCCATGTTTTGCCTGTTCATAACAGCTTCGCTGTAAACAGAAATAAGTTGGCAATGAATTTCAGCAGCAGTTTCTCCTTTCGCGTGAAGAAATCAAATTACTGCACAAACCTCACATTCGGCAGGAATTTGAATTGACATGGCCATTTTAAACACACAGTGCGAGCAGAATGTTGCTGTGACTGTGGCCGGTGAACTCAGCCCCGTCATACAGTTCCTACCTCACATGGCAGCACTGCCATTTCTGGGGGAGGGGGATCCCTTTCATGTTTACTGGACTTGTATCTTTACTTTCCGGATGTCCTTTGTAGTCTGCTAGATGTATATAATTTTGAATTCTTACTCCTATTTTCCAGTATTTCAGCTTTGGAAAATTGTTGCTGTTTTGTTCAGTGCTTTTATCACTCAGTGCACTTTCAGAACATTCACAAATTTAAGTATATAACAGTTTAATCTTACATGTCCCTTTATATTCAGTCTTCTATTCAGAAGGAAACACAAGATTAAGGGTGAAGAGTGCGGCCTCCGTAATCTAGGGGTAACGTTCCCACTGCAAGACTAAAGGTACGCGGGTTCAAACCTGGTGGAGGTCGTGGAATTTTTAAGGGCGGAAAAATTCAGGGAACAAGTCTTCCGGGAGGGACTTTAAGTCGTGGGTCCCGTGTCGTAGCTTTACGGCACATAAAAGAACCTGATGTCCCAAAGGGACCACTGAGCCAAATTGATCGGACATTTCCCGCCCAACAGTAGTCTCTAACGCCTCTGATAGATGGGGGAAGCATCGAGAGATACCGCTGAGCCAGTAGAGGCCGAACTCGCTTGCTGAGTTGGGACTGATGGCACGCACCAGTATTGGTAGGGTATAGAGACTGGTAGAATATCACAGAGGGGACGTACAATAGACCACTGGTCGCGGTGCATGGGGAAACCCACCCCTCCAATAATAATAATAATAATAATAATAATAATAATAAGGGTGAAGTGTACTATCTTCTGGAATATGCTGCTGGATGCTGTGTCATCTGGTAGTTTACTGGTGTTTTGAGGGACATGCTACCTTCATCTTCAGGGTCAAAAAGTGAGTTGATCAAAGAAGGAGCAAGTGGAGTGCTGCTTGCTTGCTCGCTCATTCAACTTATTGATCGTTAAGCTGGAGGCAGTAATTTGTCTGAAACATTGGTAAATATCTCCTAGACTACACAGGGTCACATCCCAGACAACAGCATTCTTCTTAATCACTGCTGTGAGAACCTCAACTTTCTCGAGATCAGTGGTGTACAAGAACCAGAGCTGAGGAGGATATTTTGTGCAAAAAGAAATCAAGTAATAGACTATTGAAGAAAATTTTGTATTGAGGAGCTTCATGATTTGCACATTTTGCTTAGTGTTTTGAAGGTGACTAAATTAAGGTATTAAATGCATGTAAAAAAAGATTATGACACTGAAGAAGAGGTCAGGGCCCAACAGAGGGCTATAGAGCCATTGATGAATGAATGAATGAATGAGTTACTCAAAACTGTTTATTGAATGATTAACTCCATGGAGCTGAGTTCGTTTTGAAAAGTGGCCAGTTGAGGGACTTGAGGATGTGACATTTTATGGAACCTGATGTTTAATCACCATGTTCACAAGAGCCCTCCACTATTCTATGTCTTGAGCCAGATCAATCCTGTTTCTCTAAGGTCTGTATCTTAATCAGACTGTTATGAAAAACCCGTTTCTTGTAAAATAAATCCAAGAAATGTCATAATGTGATGACAATCTAACAAACTGAAAATTTGTTTTCTAACGTGGACAAGACCTTTGCGCTGCTATTAATGCAACTCTTCTTCCCTCTCAAATGTTTTGAAGGTGGGAGGTAACTTCTGCCACTGATGGGTATGTTTATCCTGAAAACATTGACTTGAAGTTGAATGTAACTTGGGCCAAATGCAAAGTTGCAAGATTTTTATCACTGAGGAATGGGAATTTGTGATGGAAGGGATAAAACTGCAAACTGGAACTAATTTGTGAACTTGCTGGGACACCAGTACAAGAGCTCAAAACTAGGGCTTTTCCACTCAGATTGGGATGTATGGTAAGCCTGCCTGTACCCGCATAATGAGACCATTTTGCATTAGCTGATAACACTATTAAATGATCACCAGCAAATGGTATTATGATGAAAATTAAAGGAATTTTCCTTTTTATTGGTTTTCAGGACCTCAGCTCTTTCAGACATACTAATGCTTTTCTTTTCTTTTCAGCCAATAAAGAGAATATCATGCTTGATTTCTTTTTGGAGCAGAGTCCAGATACGATTAAGCTTACACAGCAGAAGAGTGGGAGCAGCGTAGGAGGGGGCCAGATAGCGTCTCTATTTGAAAAAATTGAGGCCAATATCAGTCCTGAATTGGTGTCAAAAACCAATGCTGTATTTCATTTTGTTGTGAAAGGTTGGTAATTCTAGTTCCATACTTCCCATAGTCATTTGAACATTATGCTTCTTTCAAATGTACTGTACCCATGAGCTGTATTTTCTGTCTTTTTGATATGATTTGCTGTGCATTTTGGTGATGAGACTGCAACAATGTGTAGTGTTACTTGAGAATCAACAGGATTATGAATGCTGAATTGAGAATGATGTGGAATGGATTGTGGCCTGTTTTGAGATATTATCCATCATTTTCTTGGATGTACTGAGGACAACATGGAAAACTCTTCAGGTTAACCAGTCTGTAGAACCAGATCTCAAATCTAGGACCAGTGGAATACAAAACAAGAATGCTAACCATTATATTGTGATTAAAAGAAAGGGTGTCTTTCTTCTTAACCCTTGAGCTTCATTCAGATTATTTTTTTTTTTAATTCAGTTCCACTTCAAGTCAACACAACATTTTTGCCATCTAAAATCAGTTATGAAAAGAAACCCTGTTTCTTCTGGTAATTAGACAAAACTCATACGTGCTTATGTTGTCGAATGTCATAAAGAAATTCCCTTGATTTACCCCAAGGCAGTATTTTAATACCTTTTTAATACCAGAAAAAGTCTGTGCTGTTTCTTTTAGATATCTACCCAAGTAAAAGTCATAAAAGAATTCTTTCTTTTTCCAGCATAAAGCAGAACCTTGTTAATTTGAAGTGCAGGGGATGAAAAATACAAATTTTAAATTATGTGATTTTTACTGTGTATTTGCCTTCTGAGTATAGAGTTCATAATACTGACACCATCTTTGTCCTAGATTGGTAATAACCACTAGGCACTAGTTGTAAAACTAAGAGAAATATTGTTTCTGTCATAAATTCTTAAATTTATCGAAATTAAAAATGCACACTAACATTACATTCTAAAAATGTTTTGCTAGATCCTGTACTGTTTTGACTCTTAAAATGAGTGTATGGACAACAGTTTTGAAGACAAGGTGGCGCATTCACTTTTATTAAAGAAGAGTTATATTAATTTTAGTATTTTTCAAGAAATTGTCATTTTTATACTGAATACAAAATTTGTAGTACAGTGCTTTCAGAAAGAAAACATATTTTTAGAACTTCTTATATTATCACACATGTAGTTTGTAAAATGTTCATAAACAATGTTTTATTTACATATGTGTTCACAGTGGAAATTGTACACTGGTGAGGTGGCAGTAGGTAATAAATTATTCTCTCACTTCTAATCAAATATGCTTTTAGGTTCTGAGTCTGGGGACTGGTACATTGATCTCAAGACAGGCAAGGGTTCAGCAGGCCAAGGAAAGCCACCATCAGCTGCAGACGCAACTCTCTCCATGGATAGCAAGGACTTCTTTGATTTGTTTTCTGGTAAGATGGTCCTTCAGAAAACCCAAGCCCATTTTTCTGTTTTATGTAGTTACCAAGGATGAACCAATTCTCTAATTTTT
This sequence comes from Cryptotermes secundus, assembly GCF_002891405.2. Classification (NCBI taxonomy): domain Eukaryota; kingdom Metazoa; phylum Arthropoda; class Insecta; order Blattodea; family Kalotermitidae; genus Cryptotermes; species Cryptotermes secundus. Next base: position 1,561,515 of record NW_019739943.1, read on the forward strand.
ATCTATAACTTTGTCTTAGATGGGGCTTTGTAAGTGATGCTTCATAATATTTTGAATGCTCAAGTTCCATTAAAGGGGCACGCAGTAGCGTAGTTGGTTGAGGCACTATGCTACAAGCTGGAAGGTCACATATGGTAATGATTATCACATATGCCAGTGAGTTTAATACTGGTAACTGTGGGACACAGAGCAAATACAGCATTTGTAAAGCCAGTGTGTGTGTGATGGAGGTGGAGAGTGGATAATTGTTTGATTCAAATTTTGCCAGAAAACGTGTGAAAAAAAAGTAAAGCTATCCCTGTAACAGGCCCATAGGGTTGTGAGACGTTGGGGTCCCACAATATCTAGACACTCGGCTCAAAGATGGTAAAATTGTCAGCCTTATGTGCCGGCTGCGCTTGACTCCCCAGGAAAATTATTTAATTAATTCCTGGTACTCATTTCTGTTAGAGGCTGTTAGGGCCATAGTGCGGCTGGAAGGATTAGGTCAATTGAAAAAAAAATCCAGTGACCTCATTGGGACTTGAACCCGCGACCTTCCGGCTTATAGTATAGTGCCTCAACCAAGTAGGCTACCATGTGCCCCCCACCAGAAAACATGTAATAAAGATTATTTTACATCAAAATATAAGGCTGTATCACAGTGGGGTTAAATATGGTAAATAGACTTCTCTTCAAGAGTAGATTAAATTTATTATTTTTTTTGTGGTTTTAGAACTGTAATTTGTGAATTTGAATTGCTTTATTTAATGCAGGAAAACTGAAGCCAGCAGGAGCATTCATGACAGGGAAGCTGAAAATCAGTGGGAACCTGCAAAAGGCCATGAAGTTGGAGAAACTTATGGGCATGCTGAAATCAAAACTGTAATGCCATTTTAAAAAGTCACTTTCGGAACTATTGCAAGTTAACTGTGGAGTGCAGATGGTTGCACTTGTTAACATTATGTCTTAAAATAATCCTGTGTTTACTACTGAAATTGTGTTGTTACATAACATGAATGAATGATATGCATCTCTTTTGATATCGGATGACAACATGCAAAAGAAGAGCAATCATAAGAAAATTCATGAAGTTCAAGATTGAAAAAATAAATGTTTGAATCAAGGTATTTAAGAAGTATCGGTGACCACTGCCAGAGAGGACCAACCTCACTGGCAGAACGGGGCTGATAGCGAGCACCAGTACTGGAAGGGCATGGCGACTAGTTAGAATAATTAAAGGGGGACGCACAATAGATCAACAAATGGTTGCAGTGCATGGGGAAACCCACCCCCTTCAAACAATAATAATAATAAGTTATTCGTTTCATCCATTCAATATAAAAAATTTGATACTTGCACATGCCTAATATTTAGCCAATTTTACAGAAATGTACAGGGAAGAAGGGCTTTTCTTTAGAGTTGATAAATACATTTATAACTGTTGGTTAAGAAAATATTAATTATTTCCTTTGTATGCTTTGTATGAATATGGGCATATTGTTAGGATCTTTGAATTCTGGTTAGGGTATGGACATATTTAAAAGTACCAGTCTGTATGGTGTTATATTTTGATAAATTATGCTATATCATAAAATAAGTGCATTTGGCATTGTATTTTGTTCTACTATTTTGTATTACTTTTCCCCTTTATCTTGCTGGGAGAAAGAGAAATGTCTGTGTGTTGCCATATTTGTTGGTGCATATATTGCACAGATTTACTGGATTGTGTTATTTGGCACAATTTATGTTAGCTATATTGAGAAGAACTGATGGATGACAAGAGAAGTTGAGCTAAGGAAATCTTCACTATAAATCTCACATGATTTTTATGGTGGAAAGTCTGTGCAATAACTACTAGACAGCCGATGAGCTTATAAATGCAGGACACTGTGAGGTTTCTGTGTAACACTTTCTGTTATTATGTATATAACATGAATGAATGAAATTATGTACAAATTTTTAATATACATATTTTTAAAATAGTTCTTTCATGTGTATTATTTTCCTAAAAGCTATACTCAGTTTAATGGTAAAGTTCATGGTTTCTGTTTGAACCCTGATTACAGTTTAATCATGATTTGTGGTTTCTCAAGGTTTTCTTGTATGTGGTGTTCAATTTTTGGAATCTCATTAAAAGTCCCATATACACAAGGCATAAAATACCACATTTTAGTGTTTCTCAATTGATAATTTTACCTCCATTTAATGGATGAATTTTTACTCCTTGCATGAAATCTGTGCTCAGATTTAGTGTTCATACAAAACCTGAGGACAATAATTTGCCAAACTCTGCTTCCTGCATGCTATGGTTCATTCAGGGTCAGTATCCACATCATCACCTGGCTGACTAGTGAACTCTACACATGGGTGTTCAGTCAGCTGGAGAAACTACTGGGAAGGAGCCACTCCAAGCCACATGTACTGTATCCTTTTGGAGGTTGTGTTAAGACATTCACTGTGTATTGTTTGCAGTATATGTATACAAAGCTGTGTTGGAGATTGGTGTATTTACATTTAATTGTGTAAGGAATACATTCATATTTATGCATATGGGTAATTTCTGTGCATCATTTTGCGATTTTTAAATTAGATTTGTGATGGCTTACAAGAGGAAAAAGCTGACCGTAAGGGCCAAACAGAATGTGATCAGTGTAGTAGAAGTCCATGTGAATGTTCCAAGACATTGAAATGACAAATCGCCTTGACTCCATTTACATTAAATAAAGTTGTGCCTTGCCTTCAAAAGAGACTATCACAGATGGAGAATTTAAGTGGGGCACAGGGTAAGAAAAGAAAAACATGAAGTTAAGAGCTTAAAATCAATTGTAAATGATTCTGTTGAATGATTCCAACAAATTTGTTCTCCATTTTTATACATTTTTAATGACTCTTGTATTGCATATTTTTTCATTATTTTGTTATATTAAAGCAGATATTTGATGTGAAAACTTAAAAGTGTAATTTTCTGTTCAAATTTTGTATAATCTCCATTTAAGAAATTTCTCAGTTTAAGATACGAAGGTCCCATCTCAAAGTCAAACCTTAAATGAAGGTAAGGTAAAGGGTATACTTGTCCCTGTGCTTAACTAATTAAGCACTGTGCCATGAAGGCATATGGGGGAGTGGATGTATAGACCCACATTTTCTTGACCTTGGAACTGGTTGGAGGTGAGCAGTCAGCTTCACGCCCCAGGTGCTTTACCCCTGGGAAAGAGCTGCTGGTTCTCATTGTATGGGAGGCTGGGTGGACCCCAGAGCTGGTCTGGACGATTGGAGAAGTGAAAATTCTTGACCCTACAGGTACTCGAATTCTGACCTCTCATTTGGCCAGGCCATACGCAGTCGGTATACTGACTACGATATTTCGGCTGCTAAATGAAGTATCCACTGTATTTTATTCCTTAATCATGCATATGAATAACTCTCCACATATGGAGTGTAGAGATTGTGGGCATGTTAAAATAACATAGGATGGATACAAGTTTATGCATTGTTAGTGGTTATGAAAAATGGAAATCTATTCGTGTGTACAATATTATATTTCAGCATCCTGTTACACTCACACAATATATATGAATAAATACCGTCTTAAGTGCAACAAATTTTTATTGTAGTTTTTACTTCTTTTCCTCCTCCACACTACATGTTTCGGCCCTAAATGGCCATCATCAGGTGTGTATCACTCACGTAGCTGTTACACTGCTTTTTAAAATTTAAAATTACCAGTCTTTCTAATTGTATAAAATCTTTGTTAATCTACACGCGTCGATTTGATTTTTAAATTAGCACTTTTTAAAACTTAATTCAAGTTAAAATGTCTATAAGATCTCTGTTCTTTCTTTTTCAATTTTTAGTTAAAATTTTTTCAGGGTACATGCCCTATATCTACGGTGCTGCAGCGGCCACTTCTTGTTTTTATCGTTGTTCATGTGTTGTTCAGTGTAGGCGCTCTCTGTGTGTGTCGCTGCTTATCTTNGGGCCGAAACATGTAGTGTGGAGGAGGAAAAGAAGTAAAAACTACAATAAAAATTTGTTGCACTTAAGACGGTATTTATCCATATATACTATTCGTGTGTGTTGGCATACTCTACATTCAGAAATTCTCAGAAAAGTCCCGTTGATAACGAGATATACTCACATGATGTATAATATACGTTGTGCGTTCAAGTTCTAAGGTCTCCGATTTTTTTCTCACACAATAATCATACAAAAGATTTGAAACTTCTGTCACTTTTCAACGTAATCTCCCTGCAGCCGTACACATTTTTCACAACGTTGAAGCCATGATTCCATGGCCGCTGCGAACGCTTCTGTAGGAGTCTGTTTTGACCACTGGAAAATTGCTGATGCAATAGTGGATTGAAAAACGGCATCCATGTCTCATCCATTGTCACAGTTGATGAAAAGAAAGTCCCATTCATGCCTTCATCATTTGCTAACATCGCCTGGCAAATTGCTATACGTGCAGCCTTGTGGTCATCCGCCAGAATTCATGGCACCCACCTGGAGGACACTTTCCGCATTCGCAGGTCTTCATGCAGGATTTTTTGCACAGATCCCATGGAAATGCTAACTTTGGAGGTGATGTTTTCCACACTCAATCGGCGATCCTCCAAAACAACTTTCTCGACTCGCTTGACCATGTTGTCAGACCGGCTGGTGCAAGGCCTAGATTGTTTTGGTTCGTTGTCACACGACGTTCGGCCTTCTTTGAACTGTCGCGCCCACGAACGCACATTTTTCACATTCATGACACCATCACCACACGTCTCACTCAACTGGCGATGAATTTCAATGGGTGTCGCACCACGCAAGTGGAGAACACGAATGATTACTCGCTGTTCTTGTAACGAAAACGTCGCCATTTTAAGTATCAAAAACACTCCTCACCCTCGCTGCTACCACTAGAGTTCTGTGTGCCGTAGAGTGCTGCCATCTCTGTCACACATTCACAAAGAGTGCACACGTATTTTAAACTAAACCTCATGTGTCTTATCTGCTCCCAGTCCTGAGAAAAAAAATCAGAGACCTTAGAACTTGAATGCCCCTCGTAGTACTTAACGAATTTTGTAAATTATGTACAAAAAAAATGTCATTTCATTGTACTGTAGTAAATGAATTTTAATTTGTAATGTAGTCAAAAGTTTTTGTTTTTACTAAGTATTTAAACAGGGGAGAGGTTGCAAAGTTAGAAATGCTAGCTCAGCGTGGATCATTTCAACTCACAGGTAGGTCACTTGATAGCCAAAGTCTTGCAGGAGGCTTGGCGATGTAGAAACACTCCAAAGTGGTGTGGGAGATTAGTGACTGAGCAGTGGTAGAGACTGGTGTGATATAAAAGTTTTATCACCTGAATGTGGAGCTGAAAGCTTCATCCTCAGTATGGAGATTACTCTTGCAGTCTTCTCAAAGGTAAGCACCGGATTGTAAAGCTGAAAGTATGTTATAGCCAAATTATTTTGTTTTTGTGTAAGATTTTGTACATGATACAAGGTGATGTACAGGTAGCTGTGACGTGATCCTTGTTGTAGTGGTAGAGAATTGAAAATAGACTTATTTATATGGTGTACTTGTCTTGTGCTACATCAGCATATTCCTCAAATAGCTTCCATTCTGCTGGTGGTGCATGTGTCCACTGTAACTGATAATGGCAGCTCTGGGTTTCATTTGGAACTGTTTATCATCTTATCATCAAATGATGTCAGGATGCAATAAACCAAAATCCATACCTCAGTGTGTCTAACATAAGAACACACACAGAGATGGGCATTAAGCTACCAGGATGATGTGAGACCATGGCTGCCAGGGTCACTCATCCATAGGCAGCACATACATCTCAAATAATAAGTAATCATACACCAGCCCAGCATTACAGTATTTTAGCAATTAAAATTTGGAAGAATGAATTGGCAAATATACAATTGAATCACCTTGTCCTCCGCCCAAGATAAGCAAATTCATCTACTTCTGAGTACAGCTGGATTGGTAGCTTCTGATAAGAGGTCTGGTCAAGAACAGATTAAAAAATGATAGCTGTTCATGAAGACTGTGGGGCCAAGAAGGCTGGAAAGGCTGAAGGAATTTGCCGCGCGCATTTCTGTCTTCCGAGACGCTAGTGTACGAGTATATTAACAAAACTACAGAGCTTTACAAATCTGAAGGCAGTTAACCTTCATACTCGAACCTCAAATGTTGTAGTTATTTCGTTATTTCCAATTATATAGTCTCGAAAGGCCCTTGTTTCTGAGTCCACCGTGTTGTATTAAGACAAGAAGCGCTAAATTATGTTGCTCTTTTTGAATTTGATTTTTTATGCATAAAAAATGTCTTCGCTTGTGGGTGTAACATACCTCTGGTGTTCACGGTCTCCCAGAAACAAGATATAGCCGCTTGAACGAAATATTTGAAATATGGATCCATCAGGCTGTGCATTGTCTGCATGGATCGGTAACGATAGATATTTTCAAGTTGTGTGAAGTGGAATTGAATATGATATTTCGGTCTAGGTGCTATGTATCCTTCGAAGATTTGTGTTTCCAGTAGAAACATTGCTGGAATATTACCCTTAAAGTGTAATGCATTTTCCTGGTAAACTGTAAACGTCTGTTTATGAAAGCGCTACTTATTTTATCAGGCATAGCTACATGGGTTTCATTTGAAGTTCATAATATACCAAGATTTTTAATTGTGCATAGTTTTTATGTTTAAATGGCGAAGATAAATCATTCTCATTATTGTTACACGAAGCTTGATTTTCACAGGAAGAATAATTTCACTGAATTTGGCTAATGAGAACAGGGTGTCTTTTGTTAAATGCCCATGCTGAGTAAACATCGTCATAGCAGGATGATGCGACTATGCATATTGAGATGGTAAGAAATTAAATTATTATGATACAAGTAATACAGCCAGGCAGCTGACATGTTAGGCACAAAAGGAATGGTATGACAATGAAGGCTCTTTTTGCTACACACCACAGTAGAAGTGGGACCGGTGGCTATATGGTTCCTGATTTGGCTTGGCTTAATTTGGTTTCGATTTTTAGGTTGGATGGTAGATTTGCTTTTTTTTTTTATTGCTAGTGGGGTGGGACTAAGTCCCTTGTGCTGCAGCCACATCTGGCCTATTGTACCAGCCCCAGATGATAGGTGATGGTGATTGTGGAACAATTGGTGGAATGAAGATTGGCAAGGGAAACCGAAGTACTCGGAGAAAACCTGCCCCAGCGCCACTTTGTCCACCACAAATCCCCCTTGACCAGACCTGGGATCAAACCCAGGCTGCCGCGGTGGGAAGCCAGCGACTAACCGCTTGAGCTATGGCGCTAGATTTGCTTAGTATAGAGGAACCAGAGTGTATATATCATTAGTAGCTGTGTGGATAAATTTGAATGTTATTTGCTATTGGTATATTAGTAAAAGTGCACATCTCATGTTGCCCAGGAAGTGCTTCCAACTGTACAAGACATGGACTCTGTATTATTTTCATGACAGCAGAGATAAGTGTGGGATGAAAGCAGGAAGCAAAGTAGGCTTTTTATGATTTTCCTCAGTATTTGTGTGCACATGCCAGAATAGTACCTTAGATTAGTCATGACCTCTTTCTTCCATGTTGTTTCCTGCTTGTTATTTACTAATCCTAGCATTGGCACTGAGTTACTGACAGTATCATTACGTAAACCACTAACAGATAAATGGTATAATGTGCACTTCTGTAGGAGACTTGGGGTTTCCATGGCAGTGAAGGTTCATATTGCAGTGTTCTATATAATGACACAATGTAGTGTCATAATACAGTTTTATCCATTTACATGATAGTGAAGTTCAGTGTTTTTATTGTTCCTGTTTCAGAATTGCTAATGGGTTACACCTATGGCAGGCAGTACAAAACCTCTCAGCCTTCTGGAGCCCGAAGTTATCATTACTGTGAAGGAAGAGGTCAGAATTTTATTTCCTCTTTTTTTTTTCTGTAATTGGTTTAGTTACATATATGGCAAATTAGTGATATCATCACAACTTCGATGATTGTTTTATTTTATATATTATGAATGAGACCATGTTAAGTGGTTTCTTACTGTCATGACATTAAATTTCACAGCACATTCTCACTTCATGGATGGAGGAGGAGGGAAAGCTGGCGGGGTGTGGTGCTGAGAGTCCCTGACAAAAAACTAGCATGTTAATAACTATTATGGTATGTGGGGGCCTTCTCAGGGACAGGGTCATTTGTATGAGCTAAGCAATGGAAAGTGAACATGATATTTGAATACAGTGTCAGGAGATTATACAGGACAAGAGTAACATTGAGCCAACAGAAGATTATGTGATTTTCTGTGGAAAAATGCAGTGCTTATTGTCACATCAGGACAGTTTTCATACATACGGGGATCAGATCGGTTAGAAGAACAGTTTGTTGGTGAGCTAGTGATAGGTACTCATCTGACACTGAGGAGGCATTTGTTGTAATGTGATCTTCCCCTTACCATTTTACACACCCTGTGGGAATAACCATGTTATGACGAATGACAGGAATTTCATCTTCATGGTGCATTATGTGACATCTCAGGAGATGACCATCTTGAGTATCTAATGTTGTGGCGTAGGGCTAGACATGTTCATTTAATTGATGTTATTCTCCTGTTTGAGTAATTTTATCTTGATTTTTGCTTGAAGTGCTGACTGGCTTGTATACAGCATACTTCTTTTGGCTTATTTTGGACTTCACCCATCGTCTGGTATGTAAAAGACAAAACACCACAACGTTTCGGAGACTGGATCTGTCTCCGTCTTCAGGTGGATAGCTCTTTCTAACAGGCCCAACTGAGTAGGTTTATCCTTCCCTATCCACCTGAAGATGGAGACAGATCCAGTCTCCGAAACGTCGTGGTTTTTTGTCTCTTACATACCAGATGATGGGCGAACTCCAAAATAAGCCAAAAGAAGTACAGTATACACCATTGTCAGAATCCTTTCAAGTCTATCTTTGTATACAGCATGTTTTATTATCAAAATTTAAGCCATTATTAACGTTCCTTCTTGTTACAGTTTCACGTACTGTTAGTCGGAACACTCTACAATTTGACAAGGGTTTGATTTTATTTAGTGGTGTACGTGGTATAGTTAAGGCTGTTTAAATTGGTATTTATCCAGCTGCAAGTAGCTTCAGACACTGGCACATTTATAAACACACACACATGTATTCACTTATTTATTAAGAAATAAAGTAAAAAGCGAAAATTTAATCAACATAAGATGAGAAGGTAATATAAATACAGTACAAAATAAAATGAAGATTAAAGTAAAAAAATCAGGTGAAATAATGTAATGGTCAAACTCAAAATAAGGTTAAAATGGAATGAAGTGGAAAATACAGTATGTGGAAGAGAGGGATAAAGAAAGAAGACCTTGAAAGGGCAGTTTGTAGAAGGACCTAGTAAGGGCCAGGGTATAGAGACCTTGTCACACTATTCGTGGAAGGAGACTTTTGAAGTTCCTTCAGGGAGCAGATGAGAGCCCTACATGAGTTGGTCAGGCATAAGCCATCCTCCCTGTTCATGGTTATAGGATCTCTGTTGTCTCCCTGTGTATCTAGGTTTGGTGGATAGAATGCTGGTAGTTGGATGTGATATCCCAGGTTTATGCTGTGTTCTAGTACAGCTGATTGATCTCAATGACAGAGATAGATTTGCCAATGTTGCATCATTATCCTGGCCTCAACAGAATGACATATCCAATATAGGTCTGTCTGTACTTGCAGGGGATGCTGTACATATTTGGTGTCTTTAGGTGTAGATCATTCTTTGTATGCTGATGGAAACTGGAAACCATCGTTAGTGGGAAGCCTACATGCCTACCTACTTATCACTCGGTGCTACAGCGCTTGGTGAGCCTTGGCCTCCTCTACAACCAGTCTCCACAACCAATGTGTGCTGCCATAGGAATGATGACCCAAGGCTGGTTGTTAGGTTTCTGAACAAAATTCTTTTCACAGGATTATGTTGTTAGCCTCATGCCCAACCCCCACCCTGGAGGACCATGATATCTCTCTTAGTCTGGACTCTACCCTTTGACCTTTGCTGCATGGGTGACCCTACTGGTAGTTAAAGTACCACAGGCATAGCTCTCCAGGTCACAGAGTCACGCAAGCCCCACCACCACGACAAGGTGGAGACACCTTTTGGAGGTTAGTGGGAAGCCAGCAGTCTTAATATGCCTGCCTTGGTGCAGAGGACCAGAACTTTTCGCAACCTGGTAGTCTGCTTGAAAAGTTGGAGTTTCTTAATGTCACTTTTAGAGGGAGTGGCTACAGCAACCAGCAGATTCCCTGGATTTGCAGACCACCTGTGACAGTTGCTCTGCCCAGAGAGGATTTTACCTCAGTTTCCATTCTACCCTATGTCAGTATCACCTTCAATGGTGCTTTTTGAGATGAGATATCTTCATGATGAGTTCCAGGTTCTCAGATTCGGTTTCAGAAAGACTGGCTACAGCAAACAGCATATTTGTCAGGCTCTTAGTCCACCTAGGAATTCCCTCTGCCCAGAGAGGGTTCTGCCTCATTTTGCATTCTACCTTATGTCAGTATGTCCTTCATTCACACTGATAGGGTTCTGTTCAGGAACAACATCAAGTCTGTTCCCTTACTGCAGAGGAAAGTTTTATCTTTGGTCTGAGAAGGTTGCCCTATGGTTAGGGATACTTGGCATGTATAGCATCTCCTCTGTGTGTGTGTGTGTGTGCATGCATGCCTTCATTGAATAGACTGGCCATTCCTCTGAAACCAGATTAAAGGAGCACTATTGTTATATCAGTCAGTATCATCTGGATGTCAAAGAACACAGGATTACCTTGGAACACTGCGTCTGACTCCTGAATACCAGCATCCTTTCCTTCAGCTCCAGATATATCGACTGGATCATATGGAGGTGACAGATTGAGCAGCGGCCCAGGATTTATTTTTTTTGTCTTGTTTCTGTTTTTGTATTTTAATTTTGATTTTGTCCTCATTCTTTCCACTCCTACTTTTTCACCATTTATTTTATTAATTGTATGAGGGGCAGTCAAAAAGTTCCTGGAATGGTGGTATAGCACTCTAATGGTAGGACATATGGCAAAGCTTACCTAATCACCTTCATAGTAGGACCCTTGCGCGCACACACACTTGCTCCATCAATCCTGCCATTGTTGGAAGCAGCGGTGGAAGGCTTCTTTTGGAATCTTCTGGAGCTCAGCCGTCGCATTCGATTTGATGTGCTCCATGGTTGCGAAACATGTCCCCTTGAGGCCCATTTTCAGAGTACGGAACAGCCAAAAGTCACTCGGAACGAGATCCGGAGAGTACGGTGGTTGAGTGATGACAGGAATGGTTTTCTTGGAGAGGAATTGCTGCACAACAAGCGATGTGTGGCTTGGTGTGTTATCATGAAGCAGAAACCACTGTCCCTGCCACTTGTCACACCACTCCCTCTGAACTGCATTGTGCAACCTCTGCAAAACTTGCACGTAGAAATGGCCAGTAACAGTACCAACTTCTTGTTCCAACTCCGCGATAATCATTCTTCCATCATATCAAATCAGTTGTCACACTTTTCCAATCATTTCTTCGGTTCTGGATGTTGAAGGTCTCCCGCTGTGCTGGTCATCCTCTAACATCTCCTGCCCATTCTTAAACCAGGAAAGACAAATCGTAAACTGCAGATTTCTTTAGTGCAGTATCACCGTAAACTTGCTGCAGGGCCAATAGCGTCTCTGAAGCAGATTTTTCCAATTTGCACATGAACTTGATGTTTGCACACTGTTCGAACTGCGACATTGTGCCGAATGACGAACGTTCATGTCTAATTCAAATGGAACAGCAACGACACCGCACACTGAAACCTGTCCAGACCTGTTGCGCCTCCGAGCAGACATGCTGCGCTTCCCACCACAACAGTGTATGCACTATCTTATCGCTTGTTCTCTATCTGCAGGGGAATTCCGGGAACTTTTTGACTGCCCTATGTAGAATGTATATTTTAGGTTATTTATTTAATGTCCTTTGTATTTTATACATTGTTTCTTTACTTAGAATTTACCTTTCACCTCTTCTCCCCTCTACAGGTCCAGCTGTTCTTAGGGCCACAGGTTCCTGTTCAGTTTACACCATTCCCAGTGGCTTGCTCTTCAATTATATCCGCAAATGCATCCCTTTTTATGGGTGTAGAATCCTATTCATTTTACACTGCACCTATTAGCCTTGGTCCTTGCCCCCCTTTCCCTATTTCACAGATGTTTTTTCTTATTGGAACTTACTCTTCATTCATTCATCAGTAATCTGTCAAGACGACAGGTCCACAGTCTCTTCCAAAACAGTTCCTCCATTTGATGCGATCTAGAGCTTTCTCCTTCAAATGAAACATCTCGCATACATGGTCTCTGGTTTTGGAAAGAGACTATCCAGGAAAAGTGATAATGTGGTAGTTTTTCCATTTGCTTTCCACATCGCAGTACAATAGGCGTTCAAACCACTCTGGTCACGCCTGTTGCTATACTTACTCTTATATCCTAAAAATGAAGGTATCAGTTTGTATCTGTCTACCAAACTATGCAAAGTCATATCCCATAAGGCAGTAATTTGCTTAAATCAGGTTTGATGAAGAGTGCCTAAGATTACTTGATCAAAAAGCTGAAGCTAAATTGAAATGATTGCAGATTTCAAGCCAAGTCAGTGGAGATAAACTGAACAGTGTATTGCATGAAACCAACATAACTCTCAGGAATGAAAAACTTGGATTTCTGAAGGGCAAATTTAATGAAATGAGCTGTGATCAGTTTGTATAGTGACTAACATAGAAGCTGCATGACATAGAAATTGGGGTTTGACTGCAGGCAGGTACAGAGGTTTTTCTCTTTTCCATCATGTCAAAAGTAGCTTTGTGGCTCACCCAGACACCTATCCAATGGGTACTTGGGGCTCCTTACTCAGAAGTAAAGCTAACTTGAAGTTGACCACTCATCTCCATTTAGTCCTGACATTAAGAGTGCATGGAGGTATACCTCCACTACCCCATATGTTTTCATATCTTGCACTTAATTAAAAACAGAGACAATTTTAACCATTTACCAAATCTAATTAAATCAGAATAAATGGTAAGGACAAAAATATTAGCATAGAAAAGTTTAACCTTTGCATGCCATGAGATGAGTAGGTTGGCTTGGCATGTTTGCATTAAAATTGCGGCATGCAAGGAATTGGCTTGATGTTAATCAGTTAGCACAGCAATTATGTCAGTAGATTGTATTAAGTGTGATTTTTTAGTATTTAGAGGAAGGAACTGCTTTTCACACTGCCTACACCTGTCGTCATTTGAGGGTGAACTGTGACTGTATTTTGGGTTTCCCTGTGCAACTATGTTTATCTCCAAGCAGCCTTGGTATTTATAGCAGGTTGTTCTGTGGCGAGACCTGGCAGTTAAAGGCCTGAGGGAGGTTACAAACCGAGAACTAACTTGGTAAAGTGTGGCAGTTGTAATCCATTTTAGTGTTACACAATATTTTAAGTAAGAGGAAGAATTACATAATTTGTTTAGGGTTAGTGATGAAATTTGAAGTTCTTACAGTGATGAGAGTCTGGCTTACAGTCTTCTGGGATATGCTGCCATGCAGTTCTCTAGATGGGTATCAATGTTTCAAAGGAACCTACTGCCTCCATTTTCAGGATACAAGTCCTGTCTGGAATATGGACTGATTAAACTCCTCATAAGGACAGTGCAGAGTAAACTCAACTAGGCAGTTTTTATACTGTGTCATAATTACATATGTACAATATAAGAATAATCATGGTCTGACTACTTTTGATTCACTTAACCCTTCATCATGGAAGGTGAAGTGTGCTTGCAGTCAGTTACGTTGTATGCAACAGGATGACAACTATACTTGCAACACACAAGCACTTGATTTGTAGATGTACTTCTTGAGATTTAGAAAAGGTTTCAGCACAGTTTATACGGTTTGAAAGATGATGAAACAGTCTTTGTTTTGATAGTCAAAGTGAACTCATTGGGTCTTTTTGTCAGAGTGTACTTTGATACTTTGCTTTTGCCTTGTAATTGAATGAAACCCTGCTGCAGGTACTGTCCTCAACAGACCAGTATAGTGCTTTCATCGTAATATTTCAGGTATGATATATATGATCAGCAGAGATCATGAACTTTATATTGACAAAAGAAATTGATTATGTTTCAGGAGAGATATAATTTAAAATTCCCTAACCAATTCATGTGTAGAGTATTTGCATTGTACTTCTGTCTCATGTGTTTCGAAATGCGAGTACACAGTCAAAATTCCATGTTCATTGAATATCAGTGTATATGGTCTGAATACTTTCTGGGGTCTGTCAGTCTTTATTGTCAATAGTGGAACCATGGTGTCAACAGTCAGGTTGAGAAATTTGACAGGCAGTGAAACAGCTGCATTAGTAAATGCAGAAGATCTTGTATATTCAGATGTTAATCCTGATGGTGGAGAGGGTGCTCATAATATTAGTGATCAGAGTGGTGATAATGATGCTGATGGATCCATTGTTGGTACAGATACATATTTGAGACAAGACATGATAAATTATGTTGCAAGACGGGAAATGTTTTTATGACTTAGTGGACCTCAAGGCAGTACACAGGCTGTGAGTGAAATTGTGGACATTTTTAAACTGATTATTCATAAGGAATTTGTTGGAAGGATTGCAGCAGGGACAAACCACTGTGGTCAGCAATATGAAAATTCTAAAGATAACATATTTTCTAAGAGATCAAGGGTGAATGGATGGAAACCAGTTACAGAGGACAACATTTTTGCTGCTGTAGTACTGTTATGATAATGGGCATTGTTCAAAATCCAGTCTTGAGGATAGACCTTTCATATAATTAGCTGGTAACGACACCCATACTTGGCTCTGTCATTTCTCTTGATCAGTTTGAATCAGTTTCCAGTTTCATACATTTTGCAGACAATGGGACAACAAATATGAAGTCCCACAAATTGTACAAAATCAATCCTAATCCTTGATGATTTAAATTCTAAAATTAAAATTCTCTACCTTCCTCACCAGAATATTTCCATAGTTGAGTCACTATCCTTATGGATAGGATACCTTTTTTGAAGTAGAACGTCTCTCTGTTTCCTCACATATTGGTATAAAAATCTTTGATTGTGTGAGTCTAGTACTAGCCATGTGTGTGGTCTTTGATTGTCTACACAGGAAAGGCTATGGTAATATAGTGCTCTCTGATCAGCAGTGACATAAAGCAAGAGTTCTGTGAATTTCTACACTGTGGCAGTTGTTTCATTCATAAGGGATATGCTATTTGGATGTACAGCTTCTACAGTTTCTGACATCTGGCTAAATTCCCAAGGTCGCAGAAACTGATTGTGCAGGGACTCTAAAACTAAACAGGTAGGATGTACCATCAAAAGTAAAAGAGTGAAAATAACGAGAGGTGAACACACTAAACCTGTGTCTTTCATTGGGACTAGCAGCGAGACTGTAGCAAAGGTATCTGTGTTGCACAATGACAAAACAAGACCAGTCGCCACAAAGCAAGGTCAGCAAGTTCAAAATCTGCTTTGTGTTATGGAATAGAACAAGTTTATGGGAGGTATTCACAGGATAGACCAGCTGATACAGATGTACCTTGTAGAAAGATGAAATATAAGTAAATAATACATGAAGCTCTTCTGTAGACTACTAAATGTGACAGTGTTGAATGCATTGGCAGCGTACAGGCAAACTGTAGAAAGAAAAGTGGATCATTTAAGATTAAGAGTTGCTTTAGTGCAGAGCTTATTAGTAAATATTCCAGTAGTAAGGCTGACAGAGTGCCTTCCTCAGTAGAATAACCCCAACAGGAAGGAAATAAAACCTCACAAAACAGTGTGCTGTGTGCAACAGATGTGGGAAAAGATGAGAAACATTGTGACAGTGCCCAAGTTTTAAGTGACCCTGTCTGTGAACGAGTGTTCTAGGTGTATCATGCCAAGAAGATTTCTAAGATACTGTTAGTTGCAATTTTCATAGTCATGTTAAACCTTTTCTTAACAAACACATTTTGTTCTAGTTATGTAGTACGTATTGTAAACATTCTGTAGACATTCATCAGTAAAAGTAAAAGTAAAGCTATCCCTGTAACAGGCCATGAAAGCCCATAGGGTTGTGAGACGTTGAGGTTCCCACATTATTTAGACAATTGGCTCAAAGATGGCAGTAAAGTTGTCAGCCTTATGCACCGGCCGTGCTTTACTCCCCAGGAAAATCATTTTAATTAATTCCTGGTACTCATTTCTGTTACAGGCCGAGTCGACCCCAGGGCCATAGTGCAGCTGGAAGGATTAGGTCAATTGAAAAAAATCCAATGATCTCATCCAGACTTGAACCTATGACCTTCCAGCTTGTAGCATAGCCCCTCAACCAACTACACTACCGTGTGCCAATCATCAGTACACTATCAAAATTGTATTAAAATTTGATAAAAATACAGAATTTGTGACCATTAGAAATCTGATTTTCTAGCTGATATTTGTAAAAATTGAATGCTGAGCAGAAAGTTCTCCTACATCAGGCTTTGAACAGTATTTAAATGCCATCATGCCAAAAGGTTAAACTCCTGAAATAGCTTCCTAGATGTGCACAGTACAACATCCCTATATTCTTTGGAATCATGGTTCATTTTCACTTTTTTTTTTCACTTAGTGGGGGGTGGAGTGCAGCTGGTTCCACTCGGCACGCCAGCCACTGATTGGCCTATTGATTATGATGATGGAGAATTTGGTGGAATGAAGATTGGCTGGGGAAACAGAAGTACTTGGAGAAAACCCGCCCCACCGCCACTTTGTCCACCACAAATCCCACTTGACCAGACCTGGGATTGAACCTGGGCTGCCACGGTGGGGAGCCAGTGACTAACTGCTTGAGCTATGGTGCAGTCTTCATTTTCACTTTACTGCCACTGATTGCCTGCAAGCTGTGCCCTTCTGATAGCTATAATCTGTATTTATCTCTCTGGCTATTCTTCCAACTTGTGAGCTGTTTTTGGCGGCCATAGTCTGCTGCAGATCACATGAACTTCAACAAACTGATATTTCTGTTACTTGACTGTGACAAATTAAAGCACACTAATATCTTGCTGTTTATGAAATAGTTTTATATTTGCATTTTCTTGTGTATTTTTTGGTCTAGTATTCCTGTTAATGTTGAATTTGTGCTGTGCTAGACATCATCATATTTCAGATTGACACCTGCATGCTAAGATGAATGATTAAAAATTGTTGTACTAGAGTTACTGGTTTGTTTGTAGGTTAATGCTGTAATGACTGGAGAGGTTATTTGATCTTCAATTAGATGAGAGGTTGAGGTGATTATACAGTATGTGGTATATTGGAAGGGATGAGAAAGGAAGGTGTTGTGGCCTGTCTCAAGGCACTCTCCGAGCATATACTGTATCTGGCAAGACTGAGAAACATAACTTTGAACTCAGTCCATATGATATTTAAACCAGGCGCTTCCTCAGTATGACTGAAATTTCTTACAACTATGCCAGCTTGGTAAATTTTGAGGTGTGACTTGTGACTCAAACATATTAACTGCATATAACAGAAGGTTGCGTCATCAAAAAGAAACTGGGAATAATTAGGACACAGTGGCATATTATAATTTTATACTTAATTCATTGAGGGGCATGCAGTAATAGTTGGTTGAGGCACTATGCTACAAGCTGGAAGGTTGTGGGTTCGATTCCTGATGAAGTCATTGGATTCTTTCAATTGACCTAATCCTTCCAGCTGCACTATGGCCCTGGGGTTGACTCAGCCTCTAACAGAAATGAGTACCAGGAATTTTCATGGGGGGTAAATGGCAGCAGGTGCATAAGGCTGGCAACCTTACCACCATTTATGAGCCCATTGTCCAGAAGATGTGGGATCCTCGACATATCACAACCTGATGGGCCTACATGGCCTGTAACAGGGATAGCTTTACCTTTTACTTATTTCATTAATATTAGGAATTTGTTTCAATCTTTCCTGAAAACATAATGCCTGTGAATTGTAAGACGGTTTCACTGAAATATTGACGTTAACTATTTGGCGTCTTAATATTGCATTTCAGCCAGGTTCATGAGAAGACAAAGTACTGAAAGAAATGTTTTTTCAAGCATCATATTTATTTATTTGCTCGTTCATTGTAAATGCTACCATGGATGCCACATATGATGTTACAGTCAGTGTTTGTATCTTTGCCAGAGCCATTACGTTGCATTAATATCCTGCAATTATAATTATGCTTTAGTACTAGATGTCAGTTGTATATTATATATGAAGTTCTAGATGCAAATAACAAAATTTAGTGAAATAGTCACCATGATTTCTCATCATCTCATCACAGTACATAATGAAGACTTTGTTTACATTTGGGGAATAACATTTCTGGTAAAATAGAGTATTAAACTTTACCAAAATGCTATTAGAGGGTGGCAGATGTTTACACAGTTCTGTTCTCTCAGTACACCACTGTTCACTTCTGAATACCGACACATTGTATCTAGTGAAAATTGTTGATTCATGAAAAATGTTTGTTGTGGACATTTTCTTTATTGGCACTATGATACTTTGTTCTAGATTCTGTTTTTGAATAATGAGTAGTTCCTGGACTAGGTCAAAAAAGAAATGCTGGCTTAACTTACTCAATCTTGGCTGCCATCTCCTTCAAAATAGTCTCCTTGGGGACATATACAGGAATTCCATTGTTTTTGCCATGCTTCAAAAGCAGTCATTTTCCTTAATGCTGTTGAATACCACTTGTGACTCCGTTTGGATGTCAGACACTGTTTCAAAATGTCCCTTCAGTTTCATTTTCAATTTGGGAGACAAAGCAAAATCACAAGGAGCTAAGTCTGGCGAGTAAGGAGGATGGGGAATGATTACCATGTTGTTAGTTACAAACTCTGTGGATTTCAGGGATGTGTGTGTGTGGGCATGTCGTTATGAAGAAGCCAGTTGTGGTTGCGCCAAAGTTCCAGTCTTTTCATCACCATTTTTTCCCAAACAGCTCAAATCATCACAGTAGAAGTCAATGTTGACCATAGTGCTAGGAGGGACAAATTCATGGTGAACAATCCACATTGAAAAAAACAATGAGCATGCTCTTTGTTGAACTCTGGACCTGCTGCTCCTTTTTTTGCTCTTGGTGATTGTGTACTCTTCCACTGCGATGATTGTTGCTTTGTTTCTGGATCATAGCCGTCATCACCTGTTATGACCCTAGAAATAAAAGTTGGGTCCTTGTTAGCCTTCTCTTGTAGCTTAAGACATGTTTACATGCTGCTGCTTTTGATCATTTTTCAAGAGTCACACAGTGCTGCCCATGTTCAAATTTTCTGTTAATATCTCCAGGTAAACTCAATAACCAGTACCACTGGTGTCTACAAGCTCATGGATTGTTCAGCGATGGTCTTCATCGAAGAGTTCTCAAATTTTTTCAACATTTTTGTCATTTTGCTTATGCTTGGTCTCCGAAACATTCGTCATCTTCAGCTGACACTCAGCCGTCCTTGAAACATGATTACCATTCAGAAACTGCTGTCTGGCTTAAAGAATGTTCTCCAAAAGTCTGACGAAGCATTTCAAGGGTTTTGGTAGCAGATTTACTGAGCTTCGTGCAAAACTTGTTATAGACACGTTGCTCGATTTTGCCATCCATCGCTGAGAAAATGAAATATGAAGTCGAAAAAGCACTCGTGTAAAAACAATGCATGTTCACAGCGTGGTGTCACGTGGCAGACTGATGCAATAAGCTTGCGGAAGTGAGACCCTGGCCTCCTCCTCATCTCCTTTCACTGAGGAAGTTACAAAAAATTTGAAAATAGAATATGTGTTTCAAACTGTCTCACATTTTATTACAAATTTTCTTGTTAATGCATACTGAATACAAATACTGAATATGTATTACCAAATATATATGAGAATTATTTTACTCTCAGCAGATCAAAGTATACCCAATATAATGGAATATTTGTTTGTAGCAAGAAGATGGGAGAATTTCTGAAGACATGTCTGATCAAATTGAGAATAGTGAATTAATTTTAGACATGAAAGGCACTGAGAAAGGAGCTGTTAATGAAGTGAAGGTAGGCAACATTCAAGTGGGACTGCAGCTCTTCTCAGTAAACAGGTACCAGGACTGTAACAATACATATGTGTATAGTTTCTGGGATCAGTGGAGTACATGGTGATCTTGCCTTCTGTGGTTATCAGCTTAAACCCCTTGCATGGTACTTCTTTATTTCATTACAAAGTTGATTCATTGTCTTGACTAGCCTTGTGGCGAAATGTGTCATTTTAATCTGTAGTTGTAAGAGTCCATGTCAGTCATTGTGGTGTGTTTGTTGTGATAACATTGTTTCAGCATAATAAGAGTATTTATTTCACTCCTGCAAGGTTGCTTCTAAACTGTTGTACCATTTACTATATTTAATGTAAAAGATAATTATCAACTGATCATGGATTTCCAGCGTTGTAGTCATTCATATTCCGAATAGGAAGTACTTGATTAATGATTGTTAATTAAATTGTTTGCCACCTGCCAGAATTAAATTGAAACCTGTAAATTAATTTGGAAATGTTAACTTCATCGGATTATTGTACAGGGACTATTGCATCATCTGTATATGTAAAATATATAGTAGCTTGCTGAAGTTAGAATAGCTCAGGATGTGGACTGGATAACTTGAGATTGATTCCTTACAACAAATAAATCTTTTTGATTCACCACCACACGCAGACTGAAAATGGAGCCCTCCCAGCCTCATATTCATTGGATAACAGAATCCTTTCCCCAGGATAAAGCAGCCAGTGTTGTGAATCTGACCATTTGGCACCAAGCTTATGATTGTGTTGCTGTCCCTTCACCCCTCAATGCTTAACTAAGCACAGGAAAAGGTTTTTGTATGTACTGAAGTGGTTTATTCATGCTTTCAGAATGTTCTGGGAATCTACAAGTAGTTCACAGTTTTCTTGTCCTTCACTGTGTGTATCCTAATTTGATATAATGTCTATACTTTATACCTCTATTCAAATCATGAGGTATCTGTGATTTTGTTTATTATTGTAGGCTCATGTTGTGTGTCATTTGAATATACCCTTTTTGTTATTTCTCAGAAGTCCAAGCATGTTTTATGTTTGAATCTAGGAACATGCAACCATTGCAGTCTTTCCTACATATTGTGTTATAAATACTGTGGAGCATTCATCATCATACTATGGGAAAACTAGTTTCTAAGCTTTGTGCTCATCAGTATTAGTGATGATTTTAAATTCTTTCTATATTTTGTTATGATTTCTCCAAACCTCTGTACTTGTCCGAGAATTTATCCTAATAATCCTCTTGAAACTCTGTATCAGTCTTTCTTTTTATATTGTATTATTGCATGTTAAATAGTTATATGCCTGATGATCTCCTTGGTTTTTGAATCACATATAGTGGTCAGTTTCTGTTGCACCCTCCACATTTTCAGACTTCCTACATATTATGTGTCTTAATTCCTGCATGTACATATGCAACTCTAAACTTCAGAGAAATGAAGAATAAAGATAGAGTATTGTACATTAAAACTTTTTGTTTGTTTTACGTTTCCCATGAGCAACATACTTCCCTACTGTGGAATTACACACACATATGTTGGAGACATTTTTCATCAAAAATTCCAACACATATTTTGACTGAGTGCAATATTTTGTGTTATATAACTCTAGCTTGGAAATATGCAGTTAATTTTCTCATGTTAAGTAAAGCATTTTTACAGTCAAACACTGACATAACAATATGAAAATAATAATATAAATTGGTATAGAAGAGAGTCTCTTAATTCCATTTGTATGACAGGTTAATTTTGCATTATTGTGGTATTCATTTGTACTTCATATACAAAGCAGAAGTTATTTAGGTTAAAAGTCGCATTTGTTGTCTTTAATTTGCAAACAGATATGCCAAGTCATTACATGGAGTTTATTTCCCTTATCTTGAATGGTAATCTTAGCTGGGGGGGGGGGTTCCCTCTGTCCTTTGGAGCAAGAAACTGAACCCAGATAAAGGCTTGCTACTTGTATTTCCCATCTCTTATTCCACATTTAAATATCCAAGAGGCACTCAATAAATATGTAATTCACTTAATCGTAGTTTGCTTGAATATCTCTAAATGTATTTGTAAGGAGCATAAACATTATCCTTTAGTAAACTTATTATGGTTGATCTTTAGAGGAAAGTGGTGGTTGTTAGAGAAAGTGTAGGAGGTTTGTTTATATTTTTAATTATAGAGCACATGGAGTGACGAATATCTACAATGAAGCACTGGATTTGTCTTTTGGAAGGAATGCAGTTTCAAAAGAAGTGGAAGAAATTGTTAATCAGCAGACATATGCCATTAATGAAGATGTGAATAAGTTTGCATGTCAAGCGTGTGGAAAATGTTTCAGCCGGCGGAGTACATTAGATATTCATAGTGTTGTTCATTCTGCCCTCAGACCTTTTGAATGCAGTGAATGTGGTAAAGCATTCAAAACGAAGTCATACTTCAATCAACATCGAGTCCTCCATATGGGTGAAGTTCATGAATGTTTAGTATGTAGTAAAACATTTAAGCATAAGTATGATCTAGCAAGGCACTTTAAACTTCATGAAGGTTCTGGCTATAAGTGCAGTGCTTGTGAGAAACAATTCTGTTCCTCCCAGCAGCTGCAAGACCATATGAGGACTCACACAGGTGAAAAGCCTTACCAATGTTTTGAGTGTAAACGATCGTTCAAACAAAGGGCCCATCTTGCACGTCATGTGAGGCAGCATACAGGAGAACGTCCACACGAATGTTCCATTTGTCAGAAAGCTTTTGTGAGTAAGCATGATCTCACTGTTCATGTAAGGGTACACACTGGTGAGAAACCATACAAATGTGATGAATGTCACCTCATGTTCAAGGATAATCGTGCTCTAAAGAAACACACTGTTACACATACTGGAATAAAACATCATGTTTGTTTGGTATGTGAAAAGGCATTCTCACGAAGAGCAGATCTGCAGAATCATAATAGGACTCATACTGGTGAAAAGCCTCACGTGTGTAGTGTGTGTAAAAGGGCTTTTGCTGTGAAAGGTCAGCTTTTAAAGCACACCAAGAGAATCCACAACAGACTTAAATAAGACTCAGTCGAATGAGAAATGTCTTGTACTCTTGTGTCTCACAATGAATGTGCTAAATAAAATAATGTTATAATTTTATCCAGTATGTTACAATTATTTTTCAGAAGAACTATAATGAGATGAATTGCCCTTGTAGTTTACAGATGGAAGTTGGAACAGAGTCATCATTACAGGGTAAGTTTACTGGTATCTATATCTACATCACAAAGATGAAATTGCAACTGATGGTCAGTCAGTCAATCTATCTTGGTGTCGAGCCTCATCTGGGGCTTATGACCAGATATTAGTTTGTGTTTGACAGTTACTGCCCTGCCCATGTGGGGTGCCCTCTCTGATGATATAATGGGGCTGTTATCAGAGTCACATTCTGCAATAATAAGTCAGTTGTCAGTATGTACAATATATTTACATTTTACATGTTATTAAAAGTATGTATATACAATATACTTTTGTACAAAGCCTATTGTCAGTCCAGGCTTAGTACAGCAGATCATGCCCTATGTTCAGTAGCTCCCGCTACACTGACAGTTCAGTCACTTGAATGGTCATATGCTTTCCCATCGCCAAGTCTAACCGGAGCTTGCGTTGTTCATTGTTGTGAACATTAGCATTTTCATGGTTCTGTATGACTTCTGCTTGTTGCCTGCATAATTTTGTTATAATCACATAAGTACAGAAGTTTGAAAGCCATGTGCAAATCATGAACTTTTGTGTGCCTTGGAAAATTTACAGTTTTGCAGAGAACCTTGTTTTGCAGATGCTGAAATTTCATTAGATGGCTGTCTGCTGCAACCTCCCAGGTGGGGCAATCACAAATCATTACACTCCTAATGAGTGCTTTATGGAGGGTCACTTTAATGTTAATGCTTAATTGCTCAATTCTGGATAGGGAATATACTCTTAATAAATGTTCTGAAGGTCCTGGCTTTCATCATTTCTATGTGCCATCATCATTTAACTTACAATGTTCTTTATTAAAGTCCATCACAACACAACAGTATAAAGGTGCTAAAATTAGCTTGGCTACATATTTCAGCTCATAAAGTAATCAGGCAAACACATGATTACCATATTCACTCACTACTGAACTGCAATTGCGATGGTAAAGTTGGATACTTGACTATGGTATAAAAGTACAATGAACTATAAACTTATTAAAATGAAAGTTATGACATAAAATAAGGTTAAAACTCTTCAGTTGATACTCTATATCATCAAATCAGTTTATTGCAATTTTGTTATATTCCCACGGACATATAGCAGTATATTCAGACTTGTATACAGGTAATAAACTGATTGGAGGCCTGTGGTATAGATGTAATATAGTTTTGATGTTAATTGTTTAGCTGGTGCCCCATCTTACAATGTATTTGTCTGTTCTGTAGGGAATATAGATTGTGGTCCAGTGATTGAGATTGGCTCTTTCTAAGGGGCCCAACTGAGTAGGTGTTTTCCTTTCTCACATGAAGACAGAAACAGATCCAGTTTCCGAAACATCATGTCTGCTATTACCTAAAATTCTGGATGATGGAAAAAGTCCAAAACCCCACTAATTCTGTGTGTCATCCACCATCGTCAGAACCCTTTAGAATCTAATAGTTTTCATTACCATATTTTTCCCCCCAAATGACATTGTGTTACAAATTCCTTCAGGGCATGAATCAAGGCTTCCTAAACATCTGAGACAGTGACTGATTCGAAATCTTGAACATACACATAAGGCTGGTGGATGAGCAGCCATTAGCTGAATATCTCAGCGTGTTTCCAAATGTCATTGTTGCAGATATCGCAGTTCTACTTTTTTTTTTAATTGACACTCACTTCTACCAGTAAGTTACAGCATTACTTCAGAATGGGAGAGTGATATGCTTAAAGAGCATTTCTTATCCACCAGCGTCAGGTATAGACATTATTTTCTGCATCAAAGGACGTACTGGTGCGTTCACGTGTGCAATTGGTAACAGTGTTTCAACAACTGCTGTTCCTGCCGGTGAGTGCGGACACGAAGCATTGTTTAGCAATCACACTTCAGTTGATTCAGAAAAGTCGAGAAACAACCACAGAACTGTTTCGATATAATTTTGTAAACAAAATTACCTGGTTATAAATGTAGGCCTACCTTGAGATGCGTTGGATTTAATTGTTCAATTTGAACGTAGTGTTTTTTAAATATGCTCAGCAGTGCAGCTGAGAGGCAGTGTCCACTATAAAAACAACCGCTTATTTTGACGCCTTAAAGAAACTTGGAAATAGCCAGGAAATTTGTACGACTTTTGACGCTGACTTACGTCCCATGAATAGTCATAAACGGGAACGTCGGATGAGGGATCAGCTTCCGCATTTATATAACATATATACAAGTATAGTATATATAGTTTTCGGACAGAAGACGAGATGGTGATATGTTCTGAACTGCGTTGTTGCAGCAATTCTTTGAATTATTTCAGATAGTGATTGTTGTTGTGACTCGAGTTGGGTCTAGTCAAGTTTCCAATTTTTCTTTTCTTGTTCTGCACTCTTAACTCAAATTTGCTTGAAGAGTCCGGTCCAAGAATTGTACAACTCTTTTAAGTTACTTGTGCGTCTGTTGCAAATGACATTTTAATTTATGTTGTGAATGCAGATGACAGCAGCTTAGCGTCCAGTTCACACAACTCCAAGATGTCCTAAATGTTCTAATTGTTGAAGAGATAGCTCAAAGATGGCGTGATACGGTCGACTTATAAAATCCATGGCTGCTGAATCACTAACGAATCTTCGCTTTCGTAGCGTTGCGTGACTATGGCGGTGACGAAGTTACAGAGTTTTGTGGTAATGTGCAATTATGGCATATCGGTAGAATGAAACCAAGTGCGTAACGTACGGACAACTCAACTCTGTTGCTAGGACTTAGAAAGGTGAGTGTTTTTATATGTTCAGATTAACCTAAAAGCATTTGTACGACATTCTTGATTATTGGCATGTGTGAATGGGCGCAAGATTGTTATGTTATTGACATGTTGAATGGAAAGATTGTTATATTATTGACATGTTGAATGGATGTAAGTGTTACATCATGTCAAAACGCTGGAACACATGCTCAAATGTACTTAGGTACGCTGTTGGCTATAATGGAGTCGTCCAGAAGTTCCAAGTTTATTCGCATATTTTGACACCTTGCTTGTTCTCCGAAATATTTGGATAATTCTGTTATTCTTACAGTAAAATAATATTTATTATATTTCGTTCCATTTCAGTGTAATTTCATAGAAGTTATTTAGGAAATTATCAGTTTTAATTCTGAATGATGGAATTAACACAGTGGTAAATTTACATTTTTTTTGCCATAATGTACTGTTTTCACGTTTGTTTTGAAAGCAGTAGGCCAAAGTTGCTGCAGTTATTAACAATAAATGGAGGTGAGTGTGCACCTTCACACCCTGGCTGCTTTACCACCGAAGGAAAGAGCCCTCAGTACTCATTGGGCTTTGTAGGCTCCAGAGCTGGTATGGACAATGTGGAGAAAATAAATATTTCTTGCCCCTACTGGGAGTGAAATCCCAGTCATCCAGTCCATGGCTTGTTGTTATACTGACTGAGCTATCGGGCTCCCCTTCAAGTATATGTTGTGGCTTGAAGAGTGAATACATAGGAAAACTAAATTTTTTCCTTCCTATATCTAAATGTAGGCACCTGACAACCATGGATCTTAATTGCTTTCACACTCTTGGCCCTTAAAGTTTAACACATTGCGGACCGGAGGGGCCATATGGCCCTCTACGTTTCCAAGCGTTGCGGACCGGTCTTGCCATATGGCCCTCAATGGTCACGTTATGTTGCAAAACACTATGTATCGCTGTGTGGCTTCTTTGAATTGTAACTACTGCGTAGATGACCTCGGGAATGATTGCTGCCTTATCTAGTAACTCGACCAGAGTCATTTCCTGTCACAACCTAAACAAAATTGGCTTTGTTCTAATCCAAGCTTACACGTATGAACTACACAGCTACCAGTTCAACATGGCTCAGAGACGAAAGCAGTTGCGATCTCTCGGAGGACAGGAAATATTAGATATGTTCTCCGCTGAGCTATCAGATTTGCCAACTGCTTCATCTTCTGATAGCGAGGCCATTATCAGTGACAGTGACAGTGACAGTGATGGGGGCCACAGGGCTGCCCAAAATGTGTCAAGTGAAAGTGAGAGCTCCGTTGAAAGTGCTAGTGTCGGGACAGCTACATGGGATAAAGTGGACAAAACCCCCACTTTGGGAAAGTTTACTGGTGATCCAGGGGTGAAGCAGATGCCATCGGACCCAACGGACGTGTCTGAAGTTGCGTCACTGTTTTTTGGAGATAGTTTCTTTGACTTGTTGTGTCAGGAAACTAACAGATACTATCTCCAACACCATGAGGCGTACGACAGAACCAATAAGGTTTTGAAGTGGGTGGATGTCGCTTCAACAGAAATGAAAAATTTTTTGGCTATGATCATTCTAATGGGCCTTACGAAGAGAGAAAGTTTGAAGGATTATTGGTCAAGTGACCCATTTTTAGAAATTGCAATTTTCGGCAAACTCATGAGTCATAAGAGATTTGAACAGATATGGTGGTGTTTGCATTTCGACAATAATGAAGTGCAACCACAACCAATGGGCAGGCTTTTCAAAATTCAGCAACTTCTGCATAATGCCTCCAGAGATATCCAGAGATGTTTCCAGAGATATCACATGCACAAGCACTTCTAGGAGCTCTGGTAAGTGTTCTCCAAAAATTTCAGTTCATAAAATTAATTAGGAGATTTTATATTAATTTTTAAAGTGAACAGTGCACAAGTTAGGGTAGTAGGTTTAAAAACGCCGGTCCCCAGGGTGATTTAAATGTTTAAACCACTGGTCCGCAATGTGTTAACCAGTAAGTTAAGTGACAGGGAAAAGAATGTTGTGATATGTCATCTTACTGATTTTAACCCTTCAATGCAGACATTTAAATATTGCACTCATTGCTGTACTGTGGAAGTATCTTTTATATGGCCCTATAATTTTTTCATTGAAATGTTTAAACCTTCACTTATGACATAACTATATAAGTTTTTTGAGCAAAGCTGAAATTATGTTTTTAATAACTTGTCTTGTAAACTGAACATTCTGTATTTGCATGAAGAAAGCAAGCACACTGGAAGTGGAGATATGGATGATAGCTTCACTTATTGTTTGGCGTGGACCAGTATATTGTGACATATTTGCACAATGCAGGACCCCCTCCCCCCGCCAGCAGTGACGTAACAGCACTTCCCACTGTGATATAACAGGGGACAGCGCGGATACTACGTGGCAACAGGGAAGAGTATAAGAAGCCGGCTGAGCGGTGTGTGAGCCAGTGTGTGATCGGGAGTGACAGAGTGTGGATTGTGAAGTTGCCGAGAGCAGTGGAAGCAATTGTAAATTGTGTAAATGTAAGGGTGAATGTGGAATAAAGTTTCTAGATCCAAAATGGCATGAAGTTATTTCTGAGGTCACATACCTAACACGTGACAACTGATGTCAGAAGTGGTTTACGAACTTATAATACAACGAATAATTAATTCACGAGTGCATTGAGTATTATACTGCCACGAAAATGGAGTCACAGCAGATGATGGAACTGCTGTTGAAGGAAATCTGAGCTGGCCAAGAAAAAACAGATGCAGTGTGAGAGGAGATTAGAGCCAACCAGGTGAAGGCGGACGTCGACAGAAAAGCCTGGCGTGAAAAGATTGCCGCAGAATTTGAAGCCATCCGAGTGGAAACAAGCAATCGAAGCAAGGACGAAAGCCATGTGAGAAAATATGGGAGCCAGCCACAAGAAGATGGTGGCCGAAATCAAACCCAAAATGGACGAAAAGATGATCGTCTGCCAAGAGATGGAGGCACGTCCAGAAGGTGAAGAGCAGACCTCAGTAGACAGGAAACCTTATGTGGCCCAACAACGAGAGGTCCCCAAGGATGATGCCATTGTGCAGTCGGTCAAAGGATGGAAGAGGCAGTATAGGGGCAAGAAGCAAGCTGCAGAATGATGCGAGGAGCCAAAGAAACTGACCCGAGGAGATTGTGAATCCTGGATGAAGTTGCTGTCGCTGCTCCCTGAAGAATGACCCGCCGTGCAGGAGTGGCATGGTGCAAGGGACACATCGTTGGGAACAACCAGACTAGGAACAACGTTGCAAGAGGACCCCTCAGAGGGCGGAAACTTAAGGTGGAACCAGAGGGCAGCATTGGAATGAAGGATGAACACACAAGACGGCGGCTGCATCCTGGGAATGAGAGAACATCCAGCTGAACTCTCAGGAAGACCCTAGGGCTGGATATGAGGCAACAAGCAGTAGAGATTTCCAGTGGATTACAGAACATCAAAAACTAGACACTGTGGTGGGGTCGAGCCCCTCCAAAACAGAAAAGGAAACAAGGACTAGAGGAGGAATTGGTAATGTAGAAACACTGGCCTCCCTGGCATGAATGGAGAATGAAAGTGAGGAGTGAATGTGATACAACGCTGGACCATGGAATTGTTTGGGAGAAACAATCTTACGAAGGGAGCAGATGTAACAGCTGGAGAATAGTCGCTGCAAGAGGGGTAGCCCGACAAAAAGAAGACGTTGCAAGAACAGCCTTCAAAGAATAGGAACAAGGATGCACCATTAGGCTATTCGGGACGAACAGCCTTAAGGAGGGAGCAGTGTCACGTATTTGTGCTATGCAGGAGTGACAGAGTATGGATTACGAAGTTGCTGAGAGCAGTGGAAGTAATTGTGATACTGCCAGTGGCAGTAATTGTAATTGTAAATTGTGTAAATGTAAAAGCGAATGTGGAATAAATTTGCTAGATCCAAAACGGCATGAAGTTTTTTGTGACATCACATACCTAACACATGACAATATTATAACAGAATTGTGGATAACTACCATGAGTAACTTTTTGAACAATTTTATGTACCACATAGAACCTTCCTTAAGCTCAGGCAAATAAGGCTGTAGCATTCAATCTCTGAGTTGAATTGCACCCATGTTCCACTTGTAGTCATACACAGCTGCAGGTGTTTGTTGTCTCTTCCTTAAGGTAAAAAGGTAAAGTTGCCCTTGTGCTTAACAAATTAATCACTATGCCATGAAGACGTGGGGGAATGGATGTATAGATTCACATTTTCTTGACCTTGGCACTAGCTGGAGATGAGTGGTCAGCTTCACGCCCCTGCCATTTTGTCCCTGGGGAAAGAGCACCCTGGTGCCAATTGGATAGGAGATTGAATGGACCTCAGAACCGGTCTGGATGACATGGAGAAAATAAAATTCTTGACCCCACAGGGACTCAGAACTCTGACACCTCCATTGTCCAGCCAGTAGCCAGTTGCTAGACTGACTGCGATATCCTGGCTTTCTGTTGTCACATAGTTATTTGCTCTCTTTACTTTGAAGCTATGGAGGCCCATAGGGTCATGAGATGTTGAGGTTCCCACATTTTCTAGACATTCGGCTCATAGATGGCGGCAGGGTTGTCAGCCATACGTGCTGGCTGCCCTTTACTCCCAAGAATATTCCTGGTACTCATTTTTGTCAGAGGCTGAGTCTACCGCAGGGCCATAGTGCAGCCGGAAGGATTAGGTCAGTGGGAAGAAATCCAATGACCTCATCAGGACTTGAACCCGTGACCTTCCGGCTTGTAGCATAGTGCCTCTACCAACTATGCTACTGCGTGCTTCCACTTTACATGGTATATTTAAAAAAGCCAAACTTTAGGGCTGAATACAGATCACTGTAACACCTGTTTGTGAACCTCAAGAAAGCTTATGATTCACGGTTCAGTGAGTAGACAGACATTGTGCATTTAGTTAGGCCAATTAAAGTACATTTAAAATAACTTACAGTAAACTGCATATAGGCAAGCATTTGTCTGAGTTATTTCCTATTCAGAATTTTTGAAACAGTATACTTTATATAGTTGTTGTGTTTTTGCATATTATCCATCATCCTGTTTTTTATTTAAAATGCAACGTTTAAGAGACTGGATTCTGTCTCCATCTTCATGTAAGAGCCTTCTCAGTTTGGCCCTATTGATAGAACTAGAATTTGGAGTTCAGTAGTTGAGAGGAGTTGAGTATTTCCCTGTGGAGTGTTAACCATTGGGCAATGGAAGCTGAAGAATCTCCATTACTAAGATTTGTTACCAGAATACTTGTAGTGATAACATGGCAGAGGCAGAGCCATTCTGCAGAGCTGTTATTAGGTAAGGACTACGGGAAATAAACTGAGAAGACTTAGTGTAGAGTGATTGTAGTGTGGGAATCAGCAATACTGTTATAGTTATTTGTAGTTACAACCTGTGAGTGGTCAGTAAATCTATTCATCAATCCAGACCCCTTCTCTAGTCACTAATACACGTGATAATATGTAAAGATTAGAATAGAATATATAATTTGTTTTATATGGTTGTGAGACTTGGAAGATAGGAGAGTGCATTATGTATAGTGACAGACTACTAACTGGATGACTGAGGGGTATGAGTTCTACTCCCTGTAGGGGCAAGACTTATCTTCTCTTCCTGCCATCCTGGCCCGCCTAGCCTCCTATGCAATGAGGACTGGGGACTCTTTCCAGGGGTGAAGCTGCCGGGCCATGAAGCTGACCACTCATCTCTGTAGCCAAGGACAAGAATGCATTGATCTATACATCCACTCCCCCATAAATCTTCATGGAGTAGTGGTTAATTGGATAAACACAAGGAAAACTTTACCTTGTATGGGGGTGAAACCTTGTCTGTCACTTTGAGGGAGTAGGTTGCTTAAGAGATTATTTGGATCTGAGAGAGGCAGGAATAGGATCCTAGGAAAAACTGCATTATTGGAGATTTGTAATTTGTACTCTTCTTTTAATATTGTTGAAGCCATGAAATCGAGAAGGATATGGTGGGTAGGGCATGTGGCAGGCATTACATTAATGACAAAAGGTATAAGTGAGAGATGTAAACTCAATTTTGGTTGGAAACTTGAAGAGGAGAAGCACTTGGAAGATATCCTGGAATAGGTGGCATGGCGGTATTAAAAGGTATCTTGAGTGTGAGAGGGTATGAACTGGATTCTTCTGGCTTAGGATTGGGATTAATGGTGGATTTCAGTGCACAGAATAATGAACTTTTGGGTTCCATAAAAGGCAAGGAAATTCTTTGTTAAGTGAGAATAACTTTGCTCCATGGAATTATAGCAAGTGTCACGTAACTTCAAACAAGGCCAAGGGTTAACCTTGAATGCGCAGAAGAAAAATTTCAGACAAGGGGGTGGAGGGTGTGAGAAGTGACAGGTGGCCAGTGGAAGAACGAGTGTTAAGAAACTCCTCCCACCACAAGCTATGCGCGGGAGTTGACTAGGAATGTGGGGCCTTGTTCAAAGTTATGTGACACTGTTTATAATGATGGTTCTTGAGTGGCCATCTGATGTTACTATGAATTATATGCTAACTCAAAATGAGATATACAGAAGTATATAAGGTATGCCATCTACACAACAATATTGTTGTGTATATACTTTTGTATATCTTATTTATGACACACAACAGGATGCACACTATTAAAACTCAAAATGAGCGAGATATAAGTTGCTTTTATTCCAGTACTGGGATTTTTTTTATCTGTATACCCAGAATAAAGTTAGCAATATCTATACTTACTTTTATATGTTCAGTCATTCAAATCTGGTTGTATATTTTGGAACATGCATTTCAAAATGTTGAAGACCAAATGAGGTATGGCAAGGATTTTTATTAATGTATTGCAAATTTTTATTACATAACCACTGATTTATAAGGTGCGTGAAATAGTGTATGATCATAGTGCATTGTGATCAATTACTGAGCAAATGGATATGGAGTGACTACACTAACATGACTGGAGTTGCTTAGAAGTAAGGATTTCTGTTGGTTAGGAGCGTGTTGTTGTCTGTGGATTACATTGCACCACAATCTCATGGAGATAAAATATATAACTTCCACAACACTGAGGAAGCTAAAGCCAAGGAAGAGTCCAAGTAGTCCTCCAGTATTTGCTGTAACAGAAGAGTTAACAGATAAAGCAGAATTTCTGTATGTGTAGTGTAATTCAGATGTTGAGCTTTGTCTGTAATATATGTTAACATTTTGCAGCTCTCTTGAAGATAAATGTGTTCATTATATTAGTAGTTACTATAGGATTCTGACAGTGGTGTATAACACACTGATATATTGGGTTTTTGGACTTTATCCATATTTTCTAGAAGAAGGGTAAATACCGGGTCCATACCGTTTATACAAGTAGTTACTACTTGTATAACTGGTAGTCCAGTGATTGAGGCTAGCTCTTTCTAACAGACCCAACAGAATAGGTGTTTTCCTTCACCTGAGGATGGAAACAGATCCAGTTTCCGAAACGTCGTGTTTTTATTAGTTATCTTAAAAACCAGGGCGATGGATAAAGTCCAAAAACCCAATATATCAGTGTGTTCATTATATTGTTTAATACTTCAGATGATAGTTTAGAAAGATGAGTTACAAGTCTAGTTATCAGTTATATAGTTTTGGATACTATGACAGCATTGCCTAGATATTTACCAGAACCACACATTTTAGTTATAAGCCAAAGTCTCCCAGATGTGAGATGGACTTGTAGAAATGATAGTTGATAGTTTGTAAAGCAGTGAAAAAATCCGTAGAGTTGTTGGTTGAATTATTTCAAAGGCTGCAAAATAGCAACTACTATATAGATTTATATTTCACTCTGTAATAAAAGACTAGTCTGTGATAGTTTTGGATCTGCCAGTCAAAAATGGGGATAATGAGTCGGAAGTATTCTGATTACTGAATTGATGTCGTGGAGAAGATGATGAAGATACGTGAATTTAGCGAGAGAGAGATTCTTCATCCACCCCATTTAATATGTGCCCAGAATATGTTGAAAAGATGCTCAATTCTGAGAGTAGGAAGAACAAGAAGAAGAACTATATATAATTAACATGAAATCCAACTCATAAATAAAGGTTTGAAATACAATGTACACCACAGAAATAAAAAATGGATAGAAACATTAGCCCATGAAGCTGAGACAGCAATAAGTAACCTTAGTATAACGAAACAAAATTATTATAGATATATAGTTGCAATAAATATGAGACATTAGCTGGAAAAATAAAATAACAAATAAGAGAAACAAGAATTGAAAACAAAAACAAAACAACAAAATAGAAATGAACAAACTTATAGTAATAAAGGTAGATAAAGGAAAAGCATTAGCGATACACAAGAAGAATATGAACACAAAGGAAATAACTAAAACAATGTAGCAACATCATACAAAAAGAAAATATATAGAAATACACAAATATGAACTCCACAGCCCCTAACCTATACACCACAATTAAGGTGGAGACCACGATGAAGATGGGTCAGAAACAAATGGGAACTGGAATTACAGTCTGCCAAGAAGGAATGAAAGCCACAGCGAGTACCGGTCGAGTAAACATGGAGGCCATGATAAATTCCATTCAGTCCGAATTGGAAGAGACCAACTATTGGACAGAGGACTGCCCGAGAGGGACCGCCTACACAGCGCGTCCTGCAGACAGCATCAAGTAAAACCCACCCCCTTCTTGAGGGAAGCTTTAGTAAAACTGAGATGGCACCCACTGACAGCTTGGGTGTTCTTTGTCAGTATCACCGATGAGTTCATCTTGAGATTTGATGTTATATACTCCCAAGATGCATTTTAAACACCACATGCTACAAGGGGGGGTGAGGAAGTGCCATTGTGGGTCCCTGGAGTGCAGCTGTGTTCACCTCCTATACAAAGGGCAATAGTGCGGTAGCAGTGGCTCGGTATGATACAGTTGTGTCATTGCAACTGGAAGGACCCCAGGAGGCCTTGGATAACCTCGTAGGGAAGGGTTCCAGGGCCACCAATCAAGCCAAAGCGAGAATGCCCATCTGGCCTCCAAGGGAGGTGCCTGTAATGATGACTGGAGACTGGTGGTAGTGGAAGCGGATTGAGGGAGGCACATTCACAAAATGACCGTGGTGCTTGAGACAAGCATCCCTAAAGAGGGAGCAGTTGAGAAACAGCAGTGTGAGATCCAGTCCACGAGGAATAAGGCTGGACATCGCTGAAACTGGAAGAAGAGGCGTGAGAGCCAGATGACATTGTGATGCTATTTGTGAGGGCAATCGCAAACATTGAATGTGCATCCCCATGGCCTGTAGGCCATTTGGGACGAGCAGCCTTAAGGATGGAGCAATGTGACATGACAGCCAAAGGCTGCAGTAGCATAGACAGAAAAGATGTGAATTGATAGGCAATGGTTCGGTGAATGTGCTCCCACAGCAACGGATGCGCACACAATAGAAGTTATTGTGGTTACTTACAAAGAAATTCAGTGAGTCCAAACAGCTCTGACTTGTAATAGCTCATGAACTGTGACTCTGTAAAAAACAGGTGCACCACTGCCACATTTCTCCTGTAAATAAGAAAGAAAAACATAATTGTCAGAGGTCAGTCATAAAGCTGAGACTCAGACTTTGAACTCTCCAATGTGCTTCAATTTCCCATTTCCACCACACAACAATAATACTTGGTTAATTGAATTCTTTTGACATCTTTAAATATGTGAATTCACCATAACCTAAAATAAAAGTCCCATGTTCTTTCTTTAAAATTTATATTTGTGTATATATATTGTCACTTGATAGAGTGACTATAGATGGGGTTCGGATTGGTAATTAGATCTATTGAACACTTTTATAGCTCATGACTACACTTCACAGGTCACTGTCACACACAGACTAGTGTTGTCAGTAGTGTCTTCAGCTTCCATGTCCCAATGACTGCTGTCCTCTCAGGCTGACACCAATCAGCCTGACTATGTTTGCTCTTTGATTATATGCTGACCTCTTCAATCATTGAACACCCACCATTTATCATTGTCACATTCGTCTCTGTATTATACCTGTTGTCCTACCACATCTATTCTTGTGTGACATAGCAGGTATGCTCCCATCCTGATATTTTTTTAATAGTATTGAAGCCCATTACTGTTATTGTCATTTTTCACAAGCATGAATCTGGCCCATTTC
The DNA here is from genome assembly GCF_002891405.2 of Cryptotermes secundus. Lineage (NCBI taxonomy): Eukaryota > Metazoa > Arthropoda > Insecta > Blattodea > Kalotermitidae > Cryptotermes > Cryptotermes secundus. Next base: position 1,597,812 of record NW_019739943.1, read on the forward strand.
CTTGGCTTTTCAAACATGATCAGTGTAATCTCCAGCTTACATGTGTCTTTTTGGGAGCTCACAAATGAAGATTAAGTATTTTTTCCCATGTTGCCTGTAGATACATATCCTGTACTATAGTTTCTTACACTAATGAGTACCCGGAATGGTCCTGGGTGTAAAGTGTTGCCAGCATGTGAGGCTGACAACCTCTCCACCATCTGTGAACCGTCTCTCTAGAAAATATGGGAGCCTCAATATCTCAACCCTATGGGTCTCCACAATCTGTTACAGGGATAGGTTTACCATGTGGTTCTAGTGGGTATCCAGCTGTCAGCATGCATTTTGTGACTGTTATGGTATTGTTTGTGAGCTTGTGCCATTCTGTCATGTTACTCTTGATGGAAGCTCCAATATCATCATTTATGTCTTCTGATGATATACTTACCCATATACAAGTATGTCTGTATGGTGTAGACTGAAGCCTATTTATTGATGGAAGCTCAAATGTTAGTTCTTATGCCACTCTTTCCAAGTTCATTTGTCACAGTGATAGGTGAGCAAATGACAAAATATCTGTTTCTGTGTTTGTCCTATCTGCCTGCTGTACAAAACATTCTTTAAGTAGGGATTAAGGCCGAGCCATAGCTCAAGTGGTTAGTCGCTGGCTTCCCATCGCTGCGGCCTGGGTTCGATCCCGAGTCTGGTCAAGTGGGATTTGTGGTGGACAAAGTGGCGCTGGGGCAGATTTTCTCTGGGTACTTTGGTTTCCCCTGCCAATCTTCATTCCACCAAATTCTCCATCATCGTAATCACCCGGGGTAGGCTACAATAGGCCAATCAATGGCCACCGTTCCGAGTGGACCCAGTTGTACCCCACCCCCTACTAAGCGAATTTAAAAAAACATTAAGTAAGAATTTACCTCTTTTTCTTCTTTTTTTTAAGGCTTGTGTGAAGACCAGAGTATGAGTGAGTGCATTCATATTTGCATTAGCATGTGTGCATGTGGCGATGATCAGATTGTTTGTATTTCCATGTATTTGAAAAAATATTTACATCATATAACATGCATTGCATTAAAGTTGATTAGATATAGTAAAATAGTTATTTTGTCTTACCTGAAATACGTTCCATCCTTTGTACTATATTCTTTGTTCATAGCGAAATATCCAGACATTGTGCTAGATGAGAGAGTGCTGCCGTATCTAAGCTCACTGCATCCTGGCAGGCACTGACAGTGCTTAGGAGGTAGATCTTTACTGACTGTTTCAGAATTTGAAGTGTTGAGAGATTCATCCACAAGGCGCATCTCAATGGCCCCTATGGATATCATATTTAGTCTCAGTCTTATGTTGATGGAACTACATTGGATTGTCAGTAAGCATGAAAAATAGGCTGCGCCATAGCTCAAGTGGTTAGTCGCTGGCTTCCCACTGCGGCGTGCACTAGTAGGCACTAAGTACATTTCTCAAATGAGGAGAAATCATGCAGATGTGTCGTTTTTACCCCAATGGAGTTGACTCTTTAGCACTGTATTTGAAAAATCATTTGTCAGAAAGAAAAATGTCCAAGATGGTTGGTTGTGGGACCACTATGCATGCCAAATATTGTTGCCAATTGTAATGCAGATATGTGATATAAACTTAATTGCTATGTGGAATAGATGTTTCCAATACATGAGATTCGTATACATGTTGTTAAAAGTTAATGTTATCTTCCTTCTTCCTGTATGAAATGAAATGAAATGAAATGATCATACGAGATCAGCTGATACTCTTTTACAGATAATATAAACAGCTTTCCTTAGAACAGTTCTTTTATGAACAAACACATTTCTTATATCCAATTACATATTTCCCCACTTCTCTTGAATAATCCCTCAGAAAGGAACAGTTTAACCAATTATGGAAAAGGTTGATTTGGTTGACTTACTTCGAGCATTTGTTGTGCAGTTCTCATCCTTCTTGGCACATATCGTAGTGTCAGCATCCTCTGCAATATGTATATTCAAAGGAATGTTTGAGAAATACTGAAAATGAGCTGTTGAACTGTGCTTAAATTAATAAATTAAATTCAGTTAAATGAAGCAGAACTTGATGGATTGATATCTATAATTTGATGTTATGATGTTTTCCAGATATTGTTCATTGTGTGAAGTTGTTGTTATGGAAGAAATGTTATAGACATAATCCGAACTCTAAACAGTGGACACTGTCTGGACAGCATCCATACCTCATGACACCAGACCATGGTCAGAAATCTTTAAAATTATATATGAAATATCTGTCAGATTGATCAGACCCAAGTTTCATTTGTTCTCTCCAGCCGCTTAAGCAGGATGTTTGTAAGATAAGAATCAGTCACATACAAGGTGATTTTACAACCAGTCTGCCATACTTTGGGAGCTGATTCAATGGTAATTTCCAAGTGAAAAGTATCATTGCAACATTGTCCTGTTTCCAACCACTGAGGAGCTGTGGTTATTTGAAGTCTTTCAAACAAATGCGTACTTTTAAGACAGTTTATGGCAGCACTGATAACAACTAACTTATGTTAAATTCAGTAGACGATAACACCGGGGACAGCTGAATTGTGGCCATTTCTAATTCTGAGTTGTTTCTTACATCTCTCCTAATCTGTGCTGGGAGTCAGATATGACATTGCATTGCAGTAGGTTCAAAATCATATTCTCTCTATACATGTTTATACAAAGTGAATTAACAGTTCATTGCCACTGAATACACTGATATCCATTACATTTATGGATTCTTCTACTAAAACAGGAGGTTGGCTGTTGATGAATATCATAGGTGATCATTACATAGCTGGATACTGAACAGAAAAGTGTTTAGAGATACAAACTGAGACTGTGGGAGACAGGGATAGTTGTTCCATAAATTCTAGAATGGTCTGTTGCTGCAGAAGTATACATAATGAACCTCATGCAACATAGCCCATTGGCCAGTGTTCAGAGAAACTCTAATCAACTTGGTGAACCCACATTGCGTGTAAGGCTAGCCATGCATGAAGGTGGTTTGTATCTTTATTATTTGCGATGTGTGCAGGCTCCACAGTTGGATAATTACAGTTTTCATATTCAGTTTTTCTAATGGATGCTTGTACATTGTCATATTCCGAATCGTTTAATAGTGCTCACTTCTGAAGTACAATTCATTTGGGATGTAATTAACAATACATGATTACCACTTGTGGTCTGCTGATAATTATTAAGGGACTGTTGAAAGCACCTTCGAGCATTGATTCTCAGTATATGTTTGCTGTGGTTTAATTAGAAATCTGTTGATTGAACCCATTTTGGGGCAATATTTAACTGCTACTAATTATCTGCACTTTCTAATGAATCAGTTGTCACTTTTTAATGAAGAACATTCCTCTGGAGACAAGACTCAGGAAGTTTTTTTGTGCATGATGAGGCACCTCAATATCTTGGCTGTCAAGTTATGGCTTACTTGAGTCAGCATTATGGGAATTAATGGCTTGTGAATGTTTGTCCAGTACCTTTACCATTAAGATCTCCAGACCTAACCCCGCTTGATTTCTTCTTGTGGGGGTCCTATGAAAGAGATGGTGTACTGAACCAAAATACAGATGACTGGAACTATTGAATGCTATTTGCTTACATAGAAGAACACCCTGAAATGATGCAATAGGCAGTAAAATGTTGTTTGAACCGAGTGAGGCTGTGCCTTGAACACTTGGTGGACATTTTGAACAGTTAACTTGAAGTGTGTCTCATTAAATATATCAATGTAGTCTTATGATTAGTATTCTGTTTTATTTTCTCTTGCATGCACCTAAAACATCAGTGGCTGGAAATAGAACCAGTGTTGAATTAACGTTTTTTGCACTACATTATCTCTGAAATCACTCCTGGAGTACTGCAGATCAGTTGTGAAACACCCTGTAGTTTTAAGTTGTTGGTAAACAACAGACAAAAAAGTGAACTGTAATGTCCAGTTAAGACATTATAGATATATGAATTATTTGAATTTGAATTTATTTACTTTCTGTAAATCCAGTTAGTGTTTGACACCATAGGATATGGAACAAATCGCAAATACAAATGCATAAGAAACTTTCACATCTGTTAGCTTAGTGACTTCTGGATAACACTTTAATTTTCAGTGTCAGTACTAATACATCTCTTGGATGAGGACAGCCAAGCCTACCCATTTAAAGATATGGCTTAACATTGTAATACATTTGTTTTTAATTATGAAATCACATTGTGAGTACTAGGGACAGCACTATTAATTTACTTTGTCTTGGTGCAGACTAAATTTTACTCTTTGCTACAAACCGGAAGGTCATGGGTTCAAGTCTCGATGAGGTCATTGGATTTTTTCAATTGACCTAATCCTTCCGGCCGCACTACGGCCCTGGGGTTGACTCAGCCTCTAACAGAAATGAGTACCAGGAATTAATTAAGTAATTTTCATGGAGGTGAAGCACCGTCGGTGCGTAAGGCTGACAACCTTACTGCCATCTTTCATCTGATTGTGTAGATCAGGCATGTCCAACTTCAAGCAGGTTGTGATAGACTTTTTAGTGTCAAAACTGCCAGTGATCTACCACCCTCTCCTATCGTCATACCTCACTTCAAGCAAAAATATTGGTAAAAATAACACGACACATGTTTGTTGTAAAAGCAACTAGTAACTGGGCTGTGTCTCTGATGTCTGTAGCTTCATTCAGTTGTGTTTCCACACACATCATTTCTATTCACCGCACAGTGGTGTTTCTTGATAATTGAAGATCTTGAATAGTAGCTATGATCTCTTTCTTATTTTTAAATCCATCAAAAAGATTATCATCTATTTCAAGAAAACACTCTTTTATAAATTCCCCTTCAGTGAAAGGTCTACATTTTTTAACAATCAGATTGCTGGCCTTGAAGGATGATTTTCATTTTTAGAAAGTGACCTTGGTTTTGCCATCAACTATTGTTGAGCAGCAAATTTCGATTTAAGTTCTTTGAGCTTAAGTTTACGAATTCCACTTTTGGGTGGAAAATCAGCATTATACTTATTGCTATGGAGAGCATTATAATGATGTTCCAGATTACCCTTTTTGGCAAGGATACTGAGGCGTTGCATTTTCCGCTATATTGAGGCAACTGTTTTATCTGACATGCACACAGACACTTTCAAAATTAATAAAATAACGTGAGCAGAGCACTTACTGTCCCTTTGATTACACCGAGCTCATCCCCAAATTATATTTGTTTAATGCACAGCAAAGTGACAAATCTCCACTAACAACTAATATAATAATACGTCTTACTTGTTAGTTCAACGTATGGGGATTCACAGTTGACTGAAGGGAGGGAACGAAGTGAATCACATGTTGTCGATCACTCTTGCATCAGAACACACACGGCTGATGACGAGTGATAAAATAAGAGTTCACATGTTAAGGATAGAGTAGGGAATTCCCCATAGTTCACTTAACACAAGTGTAAAGCAATTTTCATGTAAGCTACATAAGAACAGAAAAATAGGATGACTAATACGTATTTTCTCTTCAGAATCTGAATATAATCATATATTACAAGTGAATTTACATGCTTTGACGTATAATTTCCTTATAGGCCTATGGTATCGACCAAAAATCGTCACACGATTGACACATTGGACATGCCTGGTCTAGATAATGTGGGACCCTCAACATCTCACAACCCTATGGGCCTTCATGGCCTGGTACAGGGAATGCTTTTTTTTTTTTTACTTTACTGCTGACAATTATAATTGTAAGAATTTTACTAATTAGCATATGAGTGCAGTGGAAAAATAGAATGTTGCTTGGCATGTTTGAGATAAGAGCACTAATTAATTTTCTGTTTCTGTCTGCTTCTCATATTCACAGTTTATATTAATATATGTAGGATTATTTAATGACATATCTCAGCATATGAGAAATCCAGCAAAATTTCATTATAAAGAATTCCTCAAAAAAGAATAAATAGGAAGGGTTCAATTCTTTGTTATTTAAGAATCCTTTTTAGTTTTAAAAAACTTGCAGAAGAAGAATAGGGTTAACCTACTTGGCAAGTAGTAAGGCACACACATGCATGTGGCAAGGGTGTAGTTGGCTTCACACTCCAAAGCACAGTTTCTCTGTGTATAAGTGTGGTAGAACTTGAGATATCTTTCATCGGAGAAAACACATTGACGCTTGTTTTCTGGAATTGTTCGGAGTGAAGATGAAGCATTGCTTATTTTTGGCTTGATAACCGCCCTGTACTCTTGTCCAGGAGATATTAATATTCCGAACTCAGCCACCTTTGGTGTCTCAATAGGATTGTGGAGCCTTATCTGCAAACAAGTGTCTGGCTGTTGTAACACATCAGAAATTATAAAGCATATCTTAGTACTTAAATCTTCTTCATGATACCATACAAAGAGTGTGTTGCTTTTCCGTTGTGTTGGGTCTAGTGCTTAGAAATATGTGGTTATACTCAGAATTGTTATTTGAAATTATGATGTTGGTAAGCATTGTTACTATATTTAAAAATAATTTTCTTTGTTTTTGTTATGTCCCATACCCAATAGAAAACGTGCCTGAAATATGAAGCCAATAAAGTATATGGGGGCACGCAGTAGCATAGTGGTTGAGGTGCTACGCTACAAGCCGGAAGGTCGCGGGTTCAAATCCCGATGAGGTCATTGGATTTTTTTTCAGTTGACCTAATCCTTCCAGCCGCACTAGGCCCTGGGGTTTACTCAGCCTCTAACAGAAATGAGTATCAGAAATTAATTAAATAATTTTCCTGGGGAGAAAAGCGCGGCCGGCGCGTAAGGCTGACAACCTTACCGCCATGTTTGAGCCGATTGTCTAGATAATGTGGGACCCTCAACGTCTCACAACCCTATGGGCCATCACGGCCTGGTACAGGGATAGCTTTACTTTTTTTTGTACTTATAAAGTATATGCCCCCTCGTTGGTGTCTCCACCTTATCGTGGTGAGGGGGTTTGAGTATGCTAAGGACCCTGAGAGCTATACCAGCGGCAGCGTAGCTACTGGCAGGGCCTCCCTTGCTGGACAGGTCAAAGGGTAGGCATCAGACAAAGAGAGACACCAAAAACTGATGTCGGAAGCAGCGTCATCAGCAGGGACTTGAAGCACAGAGCAAATGATGCTCGAGATGGTTCAAGTTCGTATAGCAACAGGCGTGACCAGAGTGGTTTGAACGGCTGCTGTACTGCGATGTGGAAAGCAAATGGAAAAACTACCACATTATCACTTTTCCTGGATAGTCTCTTTCCAAAAACAGAAGATTGCATTAAGTGGAGGAACTGTTTTGGAAGAGATTGTGGACCTGTCGTCTGACAGATTACTGATGAATGAATGAAAGTATATGGGCTACTTGGATGTAGTTTGTCTTCTCTCAAACATTTTCATGCTTCAGAACCAGCTTAAGTACATTTTCATCACATTCATGATATGTGCTTCATACAGCAAATATCATAACCCACACAAAGCATTCTCATAGCATTTGATGATAGATGCAAAGTGTTTTGACTACAATTTGTTATTATACAGCAAGTGATAAAGAATATATTGGCTGATGGAAAATTAATGTTACAATCTTATTATTTTTATTGTTTGCATTCTGTTACGTAAGTACAACTAATAATACAAGTTCGACTTTCAATGCAACAATTTTAATTAAGAAGAATACTGTCTTCTGGGATGTGGCACCATATAGATATTGTGTTAACCGATGCTTCGGAGTAACATATGGCCTCCATCTTCGGGGTATAAAAAATCCACGAGCAGTGAACCAGCGTAAGCAGAAGACATGAAGCCGATCATTGCTCACAATTTTAAATTAGCTTTAATTTAATTCTTAACTTAATTTTAAATCAGTTCTAAAATTAAAATTCATTTTAGCTTAATTGTTAAATTTAATATTTTAGTCTCAGATGAGTCAGTATCCTTAAATAGTATGTAAATAAACATGTTTGTAGCCACTTTATGGCCTGTGTATGTCAATAGGAATATGGTGATCTCGTGTTGCAGTCCAGTAATGTAATAATGTGTAACTAAAAACACCTAAAGATGACCCTTTAATGGTTGAAACATGTAGTGTAACCCAGATTAGTAAAAAGTAGTTGCGCTGATGGTTGAACTTGTATTATTAGTGACAGTCTTATTGCCATTATATGATGAGAGCTGGTGAGAAATTCTACCACAGTTTTTTATTTTGTTCCAAATTGCCTATGTCACTGTACAAAATTTTATCTTAAATTTATTGGGAAAAGTGGATCTTTGCCGCATTTATGTAAACAGAAGGCTTGTTATCATACAGCAGCAGACTGCCCTGGACTTGATGCTGAACAGACAAACAGTGTTATATTAGAGTGTGAAGGTTGAACACACTGCTATCCAGTTCCGTCAACCTATGATCCCCACAACCCCTCTGTGAGATTCATCCTGTCACCTTTCTCTCACTGTTTGCAGTTAACATATTCCAAGATGTTTTTCTGCCAAAACTCTAATTCATTCCTTGTTTCACCCATCCCTGTCACATGCCCAGTCTATCATAACCTAAGGTTAAGGTGGTGACATGTTTCTCTGAAATGTTGACAACTCCCTACTTGCAAGTTTTATTTGAAAATAAATTTGTAGACATTCTAAATTATTGCTAGGATAGCTCATTCAGTAAGGTGACTTAGTTATGGGCTAGAGGGCCAAGGTTGTGATGAATTGGTGGCTAATCAGATGTACTGCACACCTCTGAGGCAATATTTGGTGGAGTGATTATGGGAAGGGGAAAACTTAATTTTTCAGAGAGAGCCTTGGCTTCAGTGCTCTATGGTGGTTACAGATTCCACAGTTTAAGCCCAGGGCTTGGTCCTGATCCTCCTCAGTGAGAAGCTAGTTCAAACAGCATGAGGTTTTTTTTACACCTCCAGCCCAACTGATAATACTATTTACTGAAGAAAGTTGTCTTCTGGGTTTAGGCACCGTGTATTCTTCGTTTTGGCCGACGTTTCGGAGGAACGTCGGCCAAAACGAAGAATACACGGTGCCTAAACCCAGAAGACAACTTTCTTCATTGTCATCGCCGTGAAAACCTCAAAACCTAAATACTATTTACTGTTTGCAACTGCTAAGCATATGGCCATAAGAACTACTTATTTGACTATATGGTTCTCACCTTGAAACCAATACTAGCTGTAGATGAGCAATAGTAATCATCTGTATTGGCATCTAACACTAGTGTGAGTCCTAAATGTGACCCTGCACCACGAGGTCTCCAGGGCTGTGTTCCTGTTGCAGTATCAGGTGGGTACCCTGTTTCTGGGGTCCAGTTGGTATTTGGCAGTGGGAATGTCACGTTGAGATCGGAAAGATCACGTCTGAAATGTTTAGATTATAACTTAATACAAAGACCTTGACATAAATAACATCCTTGAATGAAAGGTGTGGTTATGGTTGGGCATCAAGATGGCCAAGGATTTTAACTAGCTCACAAACTTCCTTTAATATAAAAAGTATGGCTCTCAAATTTTTTGCGCCACACTTCTGTGTTAGGAATTAGTGTCATCCTCCAGTACTGAATGTCACTTGCTCTTGTTGGTGTTGTAACCAAGCATGCTTACCTCACAGTGATCTGTTGATTTGTGGAACTTTCTCTTGTTGATATGTTTATATTAGTGTTAGCGATTTCATTTAACATGTTTGCATTTTTTTGCGTCCATGAGTATTATCATTCGTCACCTCACTGTAACCTCTGCTTTAATTATCATAAATATTTCATTATAACTTTGATGGTATTTAACCTATGGGATAGATCCTATCTTGAGAATATGGGAGTTACTCAGCTGGTGAAAAAAAGACCCACTTTTCATGAAACCTGAATGTCAGTAGCCTGTTCAGTTCAATGCAGTCAGTACCTTCCGACCTATATCTGTAAGATCCATTTTAGTGGTTAGCTGGTTGGTTCTCAATAAATCCCATTAATATTGTGACATGGGAGGTGGAACAAGTAACCAGTCAGTTGCAGTCTAGCATTTGCCGGAGTGAATGGAAGCAGGAGAAGTAATTATGATACTGCCGGTGGCAGTAGTTGTGAGATTGTAAATTGTGTAAATGTTAGAGCGAATGTGCAATAAATTCGCTAGATCCAGAATGGCTTGATCTACCCAACACGTGACAATATTATAGCATATAGATCCATTGCTAGGCAACTGCTCTATAAACACCTTACTGTGGAGACTGATTCTTGGTAAACAGCCCCTTGCTAGGTAATGCATACAACAATACATGACAATGTCCATCGCTAAGCAGTGGACATGTTTTCCACGAGGTGTGACCCAAGGCTACATAACAGTGAGTGACTCTGGCTCCGGGAGTTCTTGCAAAGCCTGTACTGACATGGGACTTATGTGTAGTGCAAAAGAAAGAATTTTCCAGTAACATGCTATATGTGTGAAATGTGCATTTAACCTTTAACATCTGAAGTGCCCCAATCGGGCCAGTGATGAGTATGTTCGTCGTGGCCAATGTACCCCAATTTGGTCAGTCAGGCATTTAAACTCCGCTAGTGGAAGCGCGCGCACATCTTTTCCTAACCATCAAGAAATCATAATAATGCATTTCAGAGTTACATTTTCTGATTTCATTGATTACTGAGATATTGCTGCGCATTCAGAGTTAGTATGGTTTCAGACTAAAGGTTTCCCTTACTAACTTACGGGTTTCTGAATATAAAGTCGCGTTTGACTTTGTTGAAGGAGCAGCATATTCCTTCATCGGTGAGTGAAGGATTGAATATATCGTCACATTTTTCGAGATTTCCTGCATAGTAACATGATCGAATCATTTCATGACATGGTTGCCTGACCTGTAACAAAAAGAATTATGTTTTGCATGGAACAAATTTAGGTGACATTTTATATGCATAAGCACTGAAAATATTTATTACATTGTCAATCATCTTCACTGAAATTGATGATACTTCGACAGAGTTTATCAAGCTGCAAAAATATTTTCGAAATCTTTAATATGTGTGTGTGCATGCACACATTGCTGTGCTGTTTTACATTTTTATTACAGCAATGAAAATTAAAAAAACAATCTGAGTAACATGAAATGAACACTTGCTCTTAATTACAGACATGAATAAAAAGTATTATGTTGTGCCTCAACTTATATTAGAATTTTTACTTGGGAGTTGGATGTGGGGCTAACAGTTCCTTCCCATAACTAATAAGCTAGTTATGAAAAATCACAAGAGGCCTCGGACCTGGACTGATCAGTTATGAGTGTCTAAATTTCTAAAAAGATCAATGAAAGCTGTGTTGGTTGGATAGCAATCACATGATGTGTGTTTACTTTCGGACCATGTCCATTCCTTGGCTATATCACGAGAGCTGAGAGCTGTAAGCTTAGAGCAAATTGGAAGTAGGAGTACAGAAGTGTACAAGAGGTCAGCCTGTAAGGATTTAACTTGTGGTTTGAAGACTTTATGTGCGCAGTAATACAGTGATATTGGGAGTGCGTGATTTAGTGAAACTTTTATAGTTCCTGTGTTATAAATCCATTGCCAGGAAATGGATAGTGAAGACTAGTGGAAATATACTGGGAAAATTAGTGTGGAGTGATTGTAAATTGTGTAAAGCAGCAGTAGTGTTATAATTATTTGTAGTTACAACCTGTAGGTGGTTAATAAATCCAATTACTGATCTGAATCCATTCTTCAGTCACTGATACACATGAGAGTATTGTTACACTGAATATCACAAAATGAGTATGTATATGGACAAGAATTTGCAATACACAGTAGCTGTCGAATGAAGACTTACGTATGTCATGAAATTCTGTATCGTGTCCCAGTTCCCAATGCGATTTTGCATATTGTCGTCTACGGGCGTGTTGTATGCACTAAAGTTGTCATCACACATGTCTCTCAGCAGTATCTTGTTCAGGTCATCATCAGGATTTCTGCAGAAATAGGTTGATGCTAGGAAACTTTCATACTATGCTGTCAGTCGCCAAGTTAAATCAGGTGATACACTGTGGCTCTGTATGGTAATTTAATGTAATTTAATGCTCATATTTGCTGTGTTTAATAAAAGCTGTTTTTATTGCCTTGTAGAACAGAGTTACTTGAAGCTGTGTGATTTAATTATTTATTTAATGGTGCTTTTTCAACTGCATAGGTTGCATAATGTCAGGTGGTAGGCTGATTGTATGAATGATGCAGTGCGGAGGGTGTGGAAGAATGCATTCATGGCCTCTGTTAAGGTACTGTCCCTGTATATGTCTTGGGTAGCCAAGGAGAACCTCAAAAGAACTCAGGTTAGCAACTCCCCAGTTTTATATTTGAGGCCAGGACCTTCCCAGTACAAAGCAAGAGTGCTAACCTCTGGACCATGACATTATTTCTTGTTGAGCTGAGAATCTTATTTTCTTTATATTGAAAATGAGGGTAGTTTTGGGCGCAGCGGTTAGGGAAACCATAAGTTTGAATTAAAACAGAATGGTTCCAGGCTTAAGTATTTAATAGAAATGAACTGCATATAAATTTTTATTTTAACATTTGATTGATTATTGCAGGGATTGCCTCTGTGGTCTAGTGGTCAGAGTTCCTGGCTACAGATCCAGAGGTCCCATTTTCGATTCCTGGCGCTTCCAGATTTTCTGAGAAGTAGTGGGTCTAGAACGGGATCCACTCAGCCTCGTGAAGATAATTGAGGAGCTTTTTCAAGGAAATAGCGACTCCAGTCTAGAAAACCGAAATTAATGGCCATGGGGATTCATTGCGCTGACCACGCAACACCCTCTATCCGCTAAAGTTGGTACTAACTTCGCTGACAAGTGGCGGTTGCTTGGTTGGTATAGTTCACTTGTGGACAAAATCCATAGAGTTTTTTTGTTTGTTTTATTGCCAGAGTTTTCACAATAGCGCTTGTGGTTGATGGTGATAAGGTGTTAATGTTAGTGACAGTGGTGGTGGCGGTTGTAATGGTGGTAATGATGATAGTGCAATGACAACAACAGTAACCTTTTGATGATATATGTAATGTGCAGGTTATGGCCATTTATATCTTGTCAGCAGTGTTTCGTACTGCTGGAATAACCTCTGTATTTGCAATAAGGATTAATATATCTTATTCAGCTCTTGTTATATTACCGAATAACCACAGAATACAAACATCTTTTTTAAATTTTGAACCAGTTAGAAACTGTGCTTAGGCTCTGACGCTGCTTGCATTCTGAAGCCATTTCTACATCTATCAGTAACCTAACTAGAATCTGCTGGCAGTATATTTTTATATGCAAGTTTTATGATTTATGGTAGTAGAAATTGAAACTTGCCTTTACCTTTTAACTAAAATAAGTTTGCATTCCAAAATTAGAAGCTGACTAGGCCCCATTTCTAATATTAAAATTACTTCTACAAGAAAATGTCTAAGAGCATGGAGTTTTGACTTAGTTGTCACCCTAAATCAGAATGCAGAAAATTGCCTTGTCAGCAGTATGTTACCTAGCAAGTTAGTACTGTATCTGAAATTGTCAACACCGTATTGTCATAGAAATGGATTAGACATACTATACATACTTTGAGTTAATAATTTCTTCTGCTATGGACTTCCGGGCTTTATTCATGTTACATACAGTTACTGCCGGAAAGGGAATGGAGATGAGCTGTGTAGCTTTGGCACCAACAGACACTATGACAGGGCTTTCATTCCACTTATGATAGAGAAATGTGATGAAGTAGGCTGCTGTTACTATCGCCAGTATGAATGCTATGGTCCAGAACATCCTGCAGTTAAAGCAGAATAGAGCTGTTATCTGAGTAAAATAAATGTCATGCAGTTATTCAATATATGAAAGGAAAAGCTCTTAAATAGAATAGGCTTGGAGCAGAAATATAAATTTTATTCACAAAATTACTGAGGGAAGGTCAGAAAAATAAATCTGCATGCTTTGTGGTGAGCCATGTGGGAACCCCCATTTATTTTAGGAAACTACTGTAGGAGTGGATGTGAGGTAGCATCACATGACCCCATTGCCTTGTGAACCATCACATAAGTGGTCACCTAGTGTCTGTTCTTGTCTCTGTAGAATGAGTTATGATGTGTCTTGCGATTGATAATCATGCCAGCTGCAGAATGGTTGTGACTGCAGGGATGGAATTTAATCCAGACATTTTCCAAGTTTGAGTTGGATGATTTACCATGTAGCTGACATACTTGGCTGTTAGAAGTAACTGAGCTTCCTATGCCATTGCTATTTACTAATTACTACAGGTAGTGGCCTCTGTAGTCTAGGGGTAATGTTCCCACCTCATGACTCAAGGTACACGGGTTCAAACCCGGCGGAGGTCCTGGAATTTTTAAGGGCAGAAAAATTCAGGGAACAAGTCCTCCGGGAGGGACTTTAAGCCGTGGGTCCCGTGTCATAGATTTACGGCACGTAAAAGAACCTCATGTCTCGAAGAGACCTCTGAGCTAAATTTGGCCAAAAGTTTCCCGCCCTAAGTAGTTTCCAATGCCTCTGGTAGATGGGGAAGTATTGGGTACCGCTGCCAAAGGAGGGGCGACCTCTCTGACAGAAAGAGACTAACTATTAGATACCACTGCCAGTAGAGGATCGGAACCTTGCTGGCAGAAAGGGGCTGATAGCGAGCACCAGTACTGGTAGGGTATGGAGACAGTAGAAATTAAGGGGGGACGCACAATGGACCAATAACTGGTCTAAGTGCATGGGAAAACCCAACCCCTCAACACTGAACACTGAACTGAATTACTACAAGTGACTACAGCATAAAGCTGCATAGGGAAAATTAGTGCACACCACACAGCTGGCCAGAAAGAAATGTGTGCTTGTTGGTTCATTCTTCTCCTGCTGTATAGAATTGAATGTATCAAGAAAAATATGGCGCTCATTATTCTTCAGGCTCTTAGAGCAGAATGTATTCCACCTCCTTTATCTGGTAATACAAGGGAGCATAATGGAATACAATGAGCAGTTAAACTGTACACTGGCATGCATTCTATCAATTATGGATTTACATTAATTAGTTCTCAAAACTTGGCCTGACAGTTTAAGTGACCGTACAGTTGTTATTTTGATTCAGAAAAATTTACTAATGTTTGTGGCATTATTGATGGCCTGTTTATACTTGTAGATGACTTTAAATAACAGCAGATATTTTATTGAGTTGTATTTGTCTATATTCCATAACTCTGAGGATTTCTGTCATCTGTACACAGTTCTGATGATGATTCCTCATTCCTTTTTTTTTTTTGTAAAAGTATTAAATACATAGTGTGTCTCTTGTCAGTGAAGTGTAATGCACATACTCGCATGTATCTCTTTCCTTTTGTGATATTCTCGTTTGTAAACATATATTTAATAGTGTATATCATGGCTGGGCAGAAAGTGAAAATACTGACAAAATCAAGTCAGCAAGTAGCCAAAAATTTCCACATGTGACTTGTTAATGTCAGCATTAACTGGTGAACACAGTCGTTCAGCATATCAACCACAATTTTATTTATATGCATGATGGCTGGCTGAGAACAGAACCTTCAAGTTAGAGACTGAAGAGAGTTAATGTCATGTAACAGCAATAAAAGTGCACACAAACATCTGTGCTCCATAGTGGAAGTAGAACCAGTGGCCATGCAATAGGCATTTTCCATAATATATCGATTATCAAATTGCCTTTTTTATATATTCAGAATTTGTTTTCCTTGTGTGGAAAAATGACTGCCACTGTGGTCTAGTGGTCATAGTTCCTGGCTACAGATCCAGAGGTCCTGAGTTCGATTCCCGGCGCTACTAGATTTTTTTAGAAGTACTGGCTCTGGAACGGGGTCCACTCAGCCTCATGTGGATAATTTAGGAGCTACTTTAATGGAAAAGTGGAGGCTCTGGTCTAGAAAAGCAAAATTAACGGCCGTGGGGATTCGTTGCACTGACCACGTGACACCCTCTATCCGCTAAAGTTGGCACTAACTTCACTAACAAGCGGAGGTCTCTCAGTCGGTATAGTTTGCTCGAGGACTAAAGCCACGGGTTTTTTGTTTTTGTTAAAAAACAGGTGTGCCAAAACAGAAAAGTGCCCAAGGAAATATTTTTACCTTAAAGGGATGGCAAACGAAAAAGGGGGATGTTATGTAACAAGGAACTGTATGATTTGTTCAGGCCAGATTGTGTTTTTAAGGTATGTGAAATTAAGCGTGTTGCAGTGAGCTAAATGTGAAGATCAGATGGGGAGACAAGGAATAGATGACTGTGGGCTTGTTGCTTGTTACAACATGTGGTTTGTGAACAGATGCTGATGTTTCAGCAAGGTAGAAGCATGTAAATTCAGGAATAGGTTTGGTTATGTAGGTAAGTCATGGGACCCAAGGAAGGGAGGTGAAAAGATGGAACCTGTTCAAAGCTAATTGGGGAAAATCAACAAAAAATTTCCCTTATAAGAGGTACACTGATTTATTTTCACAGGTGGGAAATTGAATAATAAGAAAAGTGGGCTTTTCCAAGGATCCCATGTTATTTTCAGGAGCAGAGTCGAATTGTTTAAAAAACTGACAAAATTTCCATCTGAAAGCTGGGATAGTTTTAGGTATGAATTTCTACCTGGGGGGGAAACTTATAGCGGACATGCTTATCCATATTGCATACTGTTTCATTTCCCTCGTGAAAACAACAGTGGATCCTTGGAAAAGTCTGCTTTCTCTTACACTTTGGTAAGTGTGCCCCAAAAGTGGTTGATTTTGTCAATTTTCTCCAAGTGGCTTGGATCTGGTTACTTTTTTTTTTACCCCCTTTCTTTGTAACATGTCCAAATAACCAAGCCTATTCCTGAATATATGAACTTCAACCCTGAAGATGAAGGCACCATATATCTGCAAAATATCAGTACTATATATATATACAGAGTGATTCAGAAAGATGGACACAATTTCAATTGGCTATATTTCCTGAACTATATGTTGCATTTGAATTCTGTAAAGTACATTTGAAAGAGGATGTTGTGAAGTTTCTAATACTACTGCTAGAGCACTCCAGCACCGCGTCAGTTGTAAGCGAGATGGCTACTATGCAACACAAGAATTTTTGCATTCATGACTTCAGTAAAAGTGAGTCTGTGACTGCAGTGCAGCGTGCATCTCACACCCTCCGACTTTTTCCTGTGGGGATTCGTGAAAGATGCAGTTTTACGTACCACCTCTTCCCACAAATTTGAATGACCTAAGAAACCGTATCACAGCTGCGGTGAACTCAGTGACGCAAGATATTTGTCATCGAGTGTGGGATGAATTCAGCTACCGTCTAGATTACAATATTATATTTAAGCATCCTGTTGCACTCTACACGATAAATGATACAAACTCCGTCCCAAGTGCAAACAATATATATTATATGTCTTTGATCTTGTTCTTTCTACACTACATGTTTTGGCCTCTATCGGCCATCATCAGGTGTATACTCTTAACGTTGCTGCCACACTGAACCCAGTCTAAAATTTAACATTTAAAAACACCATGTCACATTCTTCGTATTATCAACATCTACCTCGTTGATATGTGTCTGGTATGTAGATTATATTGCACACGTCAAATTTGATATTCCTGTAGTAGCACTATAAAATCTTCAGTTATGATGTTTTTAAAATCTTTTAAAATTTCCTCTAAATTTTAAATTTAAAATTTAAAATTCTTAGGGTTACTCGCCCTATGTCTAAGTGCTGGAGCGGCTAGTTCTTGTTTCCACACTGTACAGGTGTTATTTAATGTAGTCTTCTTGTGTGGGTGCCGCTGCTTGTCTGTACTACGTGTGCTGTACTACGTGAGCACTGCTTTGGTACAAGCACTGCTGGACCTTTGGGATATATTACAAGAGAATATTTGGTTGGTTGGCTGGCTGGCTGGCTAGTTGCTAGTGAACTCACCTTTCCACAGGATGTAATTGCAAATCCCCGATATACTTCAGACCATGAAGAGAACATTTGTCACAGTAATCAGTAAATATCGTGGCCAAGTTAATTGTATTGCTTCCTCTAATGTTGTCTCTTTGGTTTGTCCCTGTGTTGTCAGTTTGTATAACTGACTCATGCTGTTCCTCAGGTATTATTTTCCTAAATTTGTTATGGATTGAATCTGCAACAGTAAAGCACTGCATAGTGTTCATGACATTCATATTCTGTTACAAGATCTGACAATTATATAATGGGACCGGCAGCAACGTAAAGCAGGAGTCACTGTGTGATAGTTGTCCAGTGTTGCCACCCATACATGTCTGAATTTTACTCATTGACAAATGTGTCTTGACAAGTCTTGCAAGTGCAGAGCTGTTGTGCTTTAACCGAAGTAGTGTTTGGATAGCTCACCACAAAAATGGTTGATTAAAATATTTTAACAAAGAATCAACTTGACATTTTTGTTCAGGAAAGAAAAAAATTCAAAATCTTTGAAACTTTAAATCAAATGTATGGAAAGTTATACTGCTAAGAAAATGTGTTCTTAAATGGTATAAATGGTTTCTTGAAGAAAGGGAATGAAGTGAGTTTGATAGCTTACTTGAATGTCTGAGAACATCAAAAGTTGGATGAAAACATTGAAAAGGTGAGAACTCCAATGCAGAATAATCACTGTGTTAGTGTTGGAATGACCGCAGAAGATTGAATATAAGTATAGAGTATTATATTTGAGCATCCTGTTACACTCACACAATATATATGAGACAAACACCGTCTTAAGTGCAACAATTTAATTGTAGTTCTTTCTTCTTTCCCTCCACACTACATGTTTCGGCCCTAAATGGCCATCATCAGGTGTGTATTCTTACGTAGCTGTTACACTGCCCGTAGTTTAAAATTTAAAATCACCAGTCTTTCTAATTGTATAAAATCTTTGTTAACCTACATGCGTTAATTTGATTTCTAAAATTGGCACTTTTTTAAAACTTTAATTCAAGTTAAAATGTCTATAAAATTTCTGTTCTTTTTCTTTTTCCAAATTTTTAAATTAAAATTTTCTCAGGGTACACGCCCTATGTCTATAGTGCTGCAGCGGCCACTTCTTGTTTCATCGCTGTTCAGGTATTGTTCTGTGTAGGCTCTCTGTGTGTGTGTGTGTGTGTGTGTGTGTGTCCCTGCTTATCTTTAATACATGTAGTGTGGAGGAGGGAAAGAAGAAAACTACAATTAAATTGTTGCACTTAAGACGGTGTTTGTCTCGTATATAATAAATATAGAGACTGCATTTGATTTTAATGGAAAATTAAGGCATGAAGGAAGTTTATACAAAGGTGGTGCTCAAGGCATGATCACTTTTACTCAGAATAAGTAACCAATGGTGGGCTCTATGAGCTGAGTAATGAACCTTTGGGTCCCCTTAGAGTAGATAAATTTCTTTCCTTAGCAGAGTGACAGTTAGCTCCCCAGGATGGACTTAACTCCACTGAATTGGTTTTGTCAGGTGTATGCATTAAGAACCTCTGTTGGTTTTGAGTGTGTGTCTGTCTCCATCATCAGGGACCTTATATGAATGACACAGATTGGCCAGTATATTCATGTTGAATTCTAACCAAGCCCATTCATCACTGACTAAGAACTAATCATAGGCCTAGGCGACGCATAGCTCAAGTGGGATTTGTGGTGGGACAAAATGGCGCTGGGGCGGGTTTTTGCCGAGTACTTCGGTTTCCCCGGCCAATCTTCATTCCACCAATTGCTCCACAATCACCCTCACCTATCATCTGGGGCTGGTACAATAGGCCAGAAGTGGCCGCAGTACAAGGGACTTAATCCCACCCCACTAGCAATAAAAAAATCATAGGCCTATCAGTCCTTATATAATTTGACTCATTGTTGTGTAGCCTGCAGCAGACAGTGAATGACATTAAGTGGTCACTCAGCCTGTATATCATATGGTTCAGTACTGCTGAAATGTGGAAAGAGTCTAAGAATATTCTCTGAATAGTTGAATAATGCTAGGAACTGAATTCTGTGGTTTGCCATCTCATAAAGTTACTGGGATACGCACATATCTCAATAGGCTTCCTCCTCAGGTGGTCCATATTTCTGGTATTATTTTCGGAATGATTTTGTGGGTGTGAGTGTCTTATGGGGGAGGGAGTTTTAGGGTGACTGGGGTAAAGTAGATAAGTCACAGATCACAGTAAGAGTCTTCCAAACAAAAGCAATCAGAGATATTGGGTTTTCAGACTTTATCCATCGTCCTGGTTTTAAGACAACTAAGAAAAATACGACGTTTCAGAAACTGGATATGTTTCCGTCCTCAAGTGAGGGAAAACACCTATTCTGTTGGGTCCCTTAGAAAGAGCTAGCCTCAGTAACTGGGTTCATATGTTATACACCATCGTCAGAATCCTATAGTAACTAAAAGCAATCAGATATTTCCTGATGGGATGCTATACATACCAATAAAACTGTTTCTCATGACTTTTTGTCTGTTGTACTTGGACCATCCACTAGTTCTTCTAGGTCTTACTGTTCCTCGCGTTATATTGTATTCCATAGCAGGTAATAATCTTCTCTAACTTCTGGATTGTCCATTTACATTTTCTGCAACAGTTGGATTGGTTATGAAACTTATGGCAATAAATATCATAGTGACTGTGTATAAGTGTATCATGTGAGATTTGAAGGGTATTTGCATGCATGTTAATAAGTCAGATGCGCCTCATGCTGGTATCGTCAAAGTATGTCTCGGCTGACTTCAGCTAGACAACTCATTCTAGAAATTGTGCTTATAGTTCATAGATTTCTTTTTAGTAGTTACCGAGAAGGGGCGTTTTTTTAGACATATATTAATGTTAATGAAGGTTACAACACTGATTTATGAAGATAATTCTTCCCATGAAAACTTCTTAAGGTGAAAATTCGTAAATCGAAAACGATATTCCTATTAAGAAGAAAGCAGTCTTTTGGGATTTGGCACCGTGTATAAGCGGTGTTAACCGACGTTTCGGAGGAACGTATCGCCTCCATCTTCAGGGTAGAAGAAAATATAAGAATTCTGCAAGCGAAGAGACCGCGAGAACCGCTTTTACCGGTTCTCGCGGTCTCTTCGCTTGCAGAATTCTTATATTTTCTTCTACCCTGAAGATGGAGGCGATACATTCCTCCGAAACGTCGGTTAACACCGCTTATACACGGTGCCAAATCCCAAAAGACTGCTTTCTTCATAGTCACCGCCGTGAAAGCCTCAAATCTTACACATGATATTCCTATTACATTACATGTAAAAGTCGCCGACTCTTCACGAGTCCCAGAAAAAAAAACCTCATATATTTTAACATGTTTTAATAGTAAATAGACCTTAATATAAGGACAGTATTACTTGCTTATTACATGTATTATTGCACATAAAACTATTATTTTCACTTGTATTTTCTCATAGCTGATGCATTGCAACGAAAGAGCTTTGTTGTGGTGCGAACGATGCTTCTTGCTCGCACGTCTTTTTTTGCTAGAAGACAAATATAGACTGCATGTCGGCCTGGTAGCAGCAACAATAAACTGTATTAATTTAGTGGCAGCTACACCAGCTACAAAGGTGATAAGGTGCGCAAGAAAAGCTGAATGGTTTCGCGGCAATGACTATAAATTATTTTTAACATTTATGGATAAAACATAGGCGCAGCTGATTCTGTATGACCACAACAAGGCGCAAGCAGACAAGGAAGGTGAGGGATGCATATGGCTGGGGATATCTGCTTTTCCCCACCTTCCCACGTGCCGCGAATATATTATTTTCTCCTTCGCAAAAGAAATCTCACGAACGTAAGTTGTTCTTTGTGGCGAAAATGAAGTTCGTTAAATGAATCAACGGTACTTAATAACACGTTTAATTGTGAAGAGAAATCATAAATTGAGTGTTTTCAGAGCACTCAGATTACTTGATCAGAATTTTCTCTTTTCCATATCGTCCAGACCTGCTCTGGGGCCCGCCCAGCCGCCTGTCCGAGGTGTTGAGGGGGGGTTAAGCGGTAGGGGCGTGAAGCTGATCACTCACCTCCATATAGGATATAGGTAAAGAAAATGTGGATCTGTACATCCACTCCTCCATACTCTTTCATGGCATAGTGCTTAATTAGTTAAACACAGAGACCACTTTACCTTGAATATATGTTATTGACTTGACAGCTTTGAAAGCCAGTTGATGGGCTAAGTTGATGAGATTAAGTTAATCGTGACTGCTTGGGAGATTCACGTGGATTAAGATGCCAGACATCACCTTTGTTGGGGAAAAGCTACAGTACAGGATGTCATTTAAGGCAGAGCACTCGTAAATCACATAAAACTGAAGTTAAATGTAAGAAGGATGTGGGCATAATATCTTAAGTAAAATATTTAAGTTGAATTGTTTTCATTTCTCTGCCTGTTTTGTGTTTAGCCGGTCACAGTAGCTGTGCGGTGTAAGGCATGAACTTTTCGTTCGCTCGGACGCTGGGATATTAGGTTCGAATCCCACTAAAGGAATGGATGTTGTAAGTGTTTATTTTGTGGCTAGGCAGAGGCCTTGCGACGGGCTGATCGCTCGTCCGAGGAACCCTACCGTCTGTGAAAAATGATTACGGAACTGACTAAGAGACCAGGGCCCTGAATGGGCTGGAAGAGCCATAAAAATTATGTTTAAACCCCATTAATCTCTCCCTGCAAATACAGATGACGTCTACTTTTGGAATAACTAATAAGATCGATTCATTCAAAAACGGATCGTGGTCTTCGGAAAGTCAAAGATGTTTTATATGCGGTTCAATGAAAGTTGAGAACTGCAGGTTAAGTACAGTACGTTATTGTGATCTTTCACCCTTTTCCTAGCCAGATCAGTTTTCTGACATGGCGGTTGAGTAGATCCCTAATTGGATAGGTAGCGTTTGGAGTTTATGTGTACTTTAGCTTGCGTGATCATTAACACGCTCCCATTATCTATTTTCGTGACTTCACAAAGAATGCAGAAGACGGCAGTAGATATGAATATTTGTTTTTGCTAATAGACAGGGAAGACGTAGATTTATGTTTATATGCCTCGAATTAATCAATTTTTCCTGTGGCGACCCTTTTGTAGCGGGCTTAGTTTGGTGATTTTGATAATAAATTAACTTCAGACTCTCTTTTATTGTAGATAACTCCCTCTTCTAGAAATGTCTTGCGTTTAGAACGGCAGCGGTATCACTGTTATGACTATATTCTACAGGTCTACTTTTAGCAGTTGGTAATTATTAAACTTGTGGAGAAATTCTCTTCATTCTCTTAACTTCACTGTGCATCATCGTGTTAGGAAAATCCCGACGTTGAACCCTAGAACCTTTCTTCGCATTTTTACTATATATTTTCTTTTAAGATCCATTTTCATATTCTCTGTTCTGCTCTTGTGTCTTCCACAAGGCTTTACAACCAAAACTTGAAATTAAATTCCTGTTTTCTTCATGCTACATACATCATCATTCGGTTCAATTTCACTGACGGTGTGAGGCAAAGCAATAAAATTATAAATCTGACCATTCTCTGATCTTGACGTCTTGTAGTCTCCCTTGATGCCATGTATTTTCCTAAGCACTTCTCCTTCTGTGTTTCGGCCTTACATAATTATTGTTACTTACTGTTTATTAAGCCGATCACAGTGGCCGCGCGGCTTATGGCATGAAATGTCTTAGCTCACTGGAACACTGGCAAATAAAAATAATTTCCGTGGACTGTAGTCCGCAAGCGAACTATACCGACCGACCGACCGACCGCCTCATGCCGGCGAAGTTAATGTCAGCTTTTGCGGATAGAGGGTGTCACGTGGTCAGCGCAACGGATCCCCATGGCCGTTAATCTCGGTTTTCTAGACCGGAGCTGCTGTTTCCTTGAAATAACTTTTCAGTTATCCTCACGAGGCTGATTGGACCTCTTTCCAGACCAAGTACTTCTAAAAAAAATCTGGTAGCGAACCCGGACCTCTGGATCTGTAGACAGGAACTCTGACCACTAGACCACAGAGGCGGTCCTGGAACACCGAGATGGATGTTTATTTCTTGAGGTACTAAGCAGCTTCTAGCTTCTGAAGAAGTTAGCTCTGTGGAGTTACTGAGTTAGTTACATAAAGGAAAAGATCAAGAAGTTTGAACAGCCCGAAATTTTACTCAAACATAATCACTTCTTAAAGCAGTTGGGGATCTGCCACCTAAAGAAACGCAGCAGCAAGGTTGCATCAGTTCTTTTGTAACGAGCACGTGATTAAAAAAAACACTTCAGAATTTCTATTGTAATCATCAGCATTAAAATGCTTGGCCCTTAAACATGAAAGTATTTACCTTAATGTGTAGTGTAGTTCAATTATGAAATGAGTTTCCACACTAGCAAAATAATAGGAACCTAAAACTAATCGACTTATCATAGGCTTCTAAGGCTTTCGGTCATATATAGTAATAGTTGAACTTATATATTTTTGTTGCGTGGTTAATGGACCTGCTAATGGACGACATCGGTGTTACGACTGAAGATCTCTGATAACCTACTTAGGGTTACATGGCGTTGTTACTTTCAGAAGAAGAAGTCACGAAAAGATGTCCCTTAAACTCTTTATGTTTCTAAAGAGAGGCTATCAAAAGTTATGGATTAATATTTGTACGGAATAACGCAGTCGTTATAGCAACTGACTATCTGCTGTACGGCCGAAGGATCGGCGTTCGAGTCCCGATGGGGTCAGAAATTTTCTCCACATCTCAGACCGGCTCTGGGTCCACCCAACCTCCTATCCAATGGGTACCGGGGGTAAAGCGGCCGGGGTGTGCCGAGGTCAAGAAATGTGGAGCTATATCTCCACTTTCCCATACTCCTTGATGGCGTAGTACTTAATTAGTTGAGCATAGGGACAACTTTACCTTCCCTTACAATTTATTTATATGTTCATATACATGTGTGTAACTTCCCGTCAAATATTTTAGCTCATACGTGAAAGATCTCAGACATTTCAGCATTCTGAACCGTAGAGTTGTAATTTTCTTGGCTCTTGGAAGGTGTTTTATGTAGAATTTATAAGATATTTCTATGTATATGATCTTTTACATGTTCTGAGTACAGTAGTCTAGTGGTCAGAGTTCCTGGCTGCAGATCCTCAGGTCCCGTGTTCAATTCCTGGAGCTGCTAGATTTTCTGAGAAGTAGTGGTTCTGGAACTGGGTCCACTCAGCCTCATGAGGATAATTAAGGAGCTATTTCAAGGACATAGAGGCTCCAGTCTAGAAAACCCGAAATTAACGGCCGTGGGGATTCGTTGCGCTGATCACGCGACACCCTCTATCCGCTAAAGTTGGCACTAACTTCGCCAACAAGCGGCGGTCGCTCGGTCGGTATAGTTCGCTTGCGGACTAAAACCACGGAGTTTGTTTTGTTCTGTCTGGCTACAGTAGTTCGTCAGTTATCTCTGCCACATCGAACATTGAATGCACGTAATCTGTAGACTGTGTGCAGTCGCTTTGTATTTGCGCTCCACATTCTTCGTAAACTTAAACGAAATGAAAGTTGCATGTTGTACGAAGATATGTACCCGAACAGAGAAAAACTGTACGTGTCCGTAGATTCCCAGTCTGATATATTGAAGTAATATTTTTTTTTTTTGTACAACAGCATTGTACAAAAACATGAACCCATGGCACAGATGGGAGAGGAATCTGCAAGAACCATTGACACGCCGAAAAGTCAGTTCTTGATTAACAGGGTAGGAAAATAAATAGGCACTTGCGGACATTGTGTGTAGCATTTTAATTTAATTTAGGATGCAGACGAAACGAGACTTGTTACATTAATTGAAGTACGTTTGCGTGGGTTGTTAATGTCTGTGTAAGCCTGTCGGTGCATAAAGATTTGTCTGATGCGTCATTAATTCGTAAAAGGTAAAGTTGTCCTCGTGTTTAACTAATTAAGCACTACGCCATGAAGGCGTATGGGGTAGTGGATATATAGATCCACATTTACTTGACCTCGGCACCAGCTTTGAGTTGAGTTTCACACACCGGCCGCTTTACCCTCAGGAAAAGAGCCCCCCTTACCCGTTGGATAGGCGGTTGGTTGGACCCCAGAACCAACCCGGATGTCGTGGAAAAGAACAAATTCTTGACCCTACCGGGACTCGAACTCTGACACCTCGGTCGTCCAGCCCGTAGCCAGTCGCTATACCGACTGCGCTATCCCGGCTCCTTCGCCTCTAATTCGTAGTGGGTGCATTATTTTCTTTGCTTTTTCCCCTCTGGAATATGGCAAGATATTTTTAAATTTTCTTAGGAATATTCAGCGAGAGAAGCATGAAGATGAAGGAAATCGGGTGCTGATATTGGTGACGTTAGGGCAGAAATTGCTTTACGGCTTAACAAGAAATTTAGTAGACGTAAATAATAATATATATGTATTTAAATTCAGATTATCCCCATTTATTTGACTTGGATCCTGTAACAACTGCAGTTTTGGCTTATTTCCTTTCATCTAATGAATTTTGAGTATCCTTCATCGAACAATGGCTTAATCTTCTTAAATTTATAACAATCTAGATTCTTTTTGGCTGAAATGTTGATATTCTCTGATAGTTTCCCAAGCTCTATTTGTATCCACATTAGCGTCTACGTTTTCCAAAGCTGCGAACCAAATTTCTGATTTCAACCCGATATTGCTCTTCGCTCTCTACCACGTTTAATTTTTTGAGATTGAACCTCTCCATATGAAATCTGTGCATTGTTTATTTACTCACTGCCAGTCTCTCCCTAACTTTTGCCATCAGCAGATGTTAGTCAGTCTGTAAGATTTGAGGTTTTCACGGCGGTGACTATGAAGAATGCCATCTTCTTGGATGTGGCGCCGTCTAGATCCTATGTGAACCAACGTTTCGGAGGAACGTATCGCCTCCATCATTTTAAAATGTATCAAACTTGAAATGCCATACCTGAGAACAGTAACCACCAGGGCCCGGATTTTTATGACCTAAAAATATTTTAAAAATTACCTATAAAATGATCGAAAATCCATAAACATTATCTAAAAGTTAAAAAACGACATAAAATGTATCGTGTCATGTAAATCTACTAATTGTTTTGAAATGTATTTTTAGTCTATGAACACTGTGAACTCAACATTACTCTTTTAAGTTCGTCATCGTTTTTATGTTGAAAATGAAGCAGTATATTTGAAGGTAAATGTTTTAATACGATTTTTTCTACCGCATTGAAACGCTTATAAAATGTACATATACGGTATATATTTCAATATTTAAGTGCCACCTCATTCAGAGTTGCAATAGATAACAGTCAACATGCGGAGATTCTCGATGGTGAGTGAGCGTCTGTTGTCCGACAGCACATTCTTGTACTTGAAGTGTACCAAATCACTAGCAGTAAGCTCCTTTTCAGTATTGAAAATGCTGAAGGTCTCTCCTGTCAGAATTCAAGAAATCCTGCATAATGTTTCATAACATGAGTTTTTATCTAGAACATGTTTCATTTTTCTTGATACCATTTTACCACTGTCCCCTGACACTTTCTCCAAATCACTGGTTATTTTTTTTTTCACCAGAGCGAGCGAATCTTCTAGCGTTGCCCCTTTCTCCTGTAAATATTTGATTCCTTCCGTCAAGAAACTGAAATTTGCCTTTATCAAGGCCAGCTGTCCTTCCATTTGGCTGCACGAGAACGGTTCCTGAGCAGCTTCAATTGCCCTCGCATCCTCCGTCTTCACTGAGTCTACAGTGTTCTTCACTACCTGAAAATGATCGCAATAGTAAATTGTAGCATGAATCCACGTTCCCCACCTTGTGATGACGGGTTCCGGGGGCAGTGGAACACCAGGAGTCATAGACTTCAACTGCATTTTACGAGCTGGAGACTTGACGAAAATCTTCGTCCACGACACGAGAGCATCCGCTTGAGGAAATCTTGATCTCACTTCCTCCGTCACTCTAGGCTAGGCGAGTAACGTGCACCAATTTCGTATAAAACGACTTTATTGACTTGCCTGCTTTTAAAATATATGTTGCCGCATCGGTAACAAAAAGCAAGACGTCGTGTATACCCTCTGGCCACAGTAGAAACATCGACCTGTCAAAGAGTTTACAAATTGTGGAATGATTAATGGATTCTAGCACCTCACTCGTAGGAAGAAACACTTCACCTTGTCCATCAATTTCCAAGGTACCAGTGGTAACGTTTGCCACATAGCGAGCCTTCGTATCATAGGTCTCATCAATGGAAACGAAAATCTTTCTCCCATGCACTTTAGTCCTAATCATTTCCAGGATATTGTTACAGCACTTGGAATTGTAGTTTTTTCTGAGGGTGGATTCATCCGGGATATAACGACCACAACTCCCAGAAAATTTTTCAGTTTTTCAATTTTCAGAGCCCAAAACGGAATATTTGCGGACACCAGAGCATCACATAGATCTGTAAAAAAATCCTATGACTCATTTCCGCCTTCGGGTGAACACTGTTGCAGTAACATTTGCACAAATTTCTTTTGGTTCGAAATTTGAACTGCTAGTATATGCTTG
Organism: Cryptotermes secundus; assembly: GCF_002891405.2. Taxonomy (NCBI): domain Eukaryota; kingdom Metazoa; phylum Arthropoda; class Insecta; order Blattodea; family Kalotermitidae; genus Cryptotermes; species Cryptotermes secundus. The sequence goes on from NW_019739943.1 coordinate 1,626,333, forward strand.
TTGCGGCCGATATGTTGCACCGTGAAATATTTTTCTGCCGCTAATTTTGTGTCACACATCTTACAGTACAAAATGTCACCGTCGGTTGAAAATATATCATCCCCAAATTCAGCTACAATCTGCTTTAAGTGACACGATTTAGCTGGCTTTGCTTTAGGCATCGCGATGAAATGAATCACTCTAGTGCAACACAGAACAGAATTTTTCACACTGAGAACCTTTCGTCAACTGTATCTTTGTCTGTACGGTCAAGGGCGAGAAACTGAAGCCAGACGGAGTTTTACTGAGCAACAATATGTCATAAAAAGCGAGGGATTCCGACTATAAATATTTGTAACTAAGCAAACTCCTTTGCACAGAACTTGGCAAGGGCCGCAGTGTGAGTGACCGCTGTTATACCCTGCTGCTAACATAAAATGTTTTATGATATGTAATGTCATCACTTTCCGCAAAACGAACGGAAAGGACGGGACTATTACGACTTATTATTGCATGCTGTGGTAGCAGGTATTTTGGGTGCAGCTGCAGGCTGCCTTTGTAGAGGGAGGAGAAAGAGAAAGAACACTTTACTTGCATATTATTCACATTTCTGTGAACATATGAAGAAAAATTCCCTAAAATTGCTAAAATGACAAAAAATACCCTTAAAAGTCCAAAAAATTATCCCAAAACAGAAAAAAAATTACCTAAAAACTTTAAAATGAAGAAAATAAAAAAATAAATATAAAATTTACATTTCTGTAATCAGCAGCTCATATCCGGGATTTATATATTTACGGGCATCGAATAGGATACAAGGGAAAAAAGATGACATGTCATCAAAATCCGGGCTCTGGTAATTACAGTTGAACTGTATTTGTGGCGAAAGTTAAAGCAGATAATTCGCGAAATGGTTGGTACTGTTCAGCGCAGAATGGGTGTACTTGAAGATTAAAATATACGAAATCACAGATTTATAGTGTATCGGGGTTGTGTGTTCGGGGTACGGATGATCTGTTATAAAGGAAGAACTTGGGTCGAAACTGTTCGAGAACGAAGTGCTCAGAATGTATATTCCTACCACAAATTAAAAGAAGGATCTGGAAAAAAGACACTTGAATGATAAGCTGCATTATTTATATTTTTCGTCGACTTATTTATACTGAGTTGGTCAAATTACGACTCATCAGTGCGCATGTTCAGTACGGGCGGAATGACACACTTGTCCGTGGGAGGAGTGGATATATAGATCCACATTTTTTTGACCTCAGCACTAGCTGGAGGTGAGTGGTCAGCTTCACGCCCCGGCCGCTTTACTCCCTCAGAAAGAGCCCTCGGTACCCATTGGATAGTAGGTTGGGTGGACCCCAGCCAGAGCCAGTCTGGACGACGTGGAGAAGAGAAAATACACGGCGAATCGTATAGAACCGGCCCGATGAATTTGCCCAATAATTCCGCAGGTGATGCATATAACCGCTCACAATTACTACATAATAATCCGTGGGCCGTGCTGAGTCGACTCTACACCACTACACCCACAAAATGTGGGTGTGTGGTGCGCCATTTCTGGTTTACGAATCATTGGACCGATCTTCTTCGACACGACCGTGGACAGCACCTTATACTGCCGTATTTTTTACGATTTCGTGCAGCAGCTGGATGATGTGGAACTTATACAGGGGTATTTTCAGCAGGATTCAGCGACGTGCCACACGTCCAACATGTCCATGGAACTGATCGAGAGCTTCTTCCCCGATCGCGTCATCTCTATAAAGATGTGGCCCCCAAAATCCCCCTACCTTACCAGCCCGGATTTTTTTCTCTGGGGTTTACTGAAGGACAGGGTGTATGCAAACAAACCGCGTACGTTACAGGATTTAAAGGACAACATTTCGGCTGAAATCAGGAACATCACTGAAGAAACACTACAGCGAGTCACGGCGAATATGCAAACGCGGACACTTTCAACNGAATACACGGTGCCTAAACCCAGAAGACAACTTTCTTTACTTTAATATCTGTATGGTATATTTTATATTGCAACTCATTTCGTCGGACCGGTTCTATATGAATCACCCTGTACTTGACTACCGGGACTCGAACTCCAACTCTTCGGTCGTCCAGACCTTAGCCAGTCGCTATACCGACTACGCTATCCCGGCTCCTTTTAAAATGTCGTGGATCCAGTATTGTGAAGTACTTACCGTGGAAAAGAAGCAGTTTGTTCGGATCCATGACACCATGCTAATACAGGTGGCAGGTAACTAGTTAACTGATGTTTCTGTCTTCTTGGCCCCTAACTCCATTCTGCATTGGCACGTGACGTTAAGACAGGTAACCTGCTATTTGCTGATCTTTAACGGCTACCTCGCATGCACGTTCGTTATATGTTCGGTTGTCACACGAACTTAATTAGCATTAGTTAACAGATGACATTTTGTGAATGCCGTACTCTATAAATATCGATTTTTGAATTGCGCTTGATGTGAGTTCTGTTTGATGAAGTTGAGATACGTTAATTTCAGTTTAATTAACTCTCAAAGAGTAGAGATATTCGACTTGATCTGGAAAGCTACATTTGCATGCACAGCAACTTACGTTGTTAGGCGCTCCGTCTGTATTTTTATTGTACTTGCTCTTGCGCTTAAAGAGCCTGAGGGGTTGACATTCTGACACCTTCCTGGTGCCGGGGGGCACGCGGTAGCATATTTGGTTGAGGCATTATGCTACAATCCGGGAGGTCGCGGGTTCGAGTCCCAATGAGGTGGATTTTTTTTTTCCAATTTACCTAATCCAGCCAAAAAAAAAATGTAATGGAACCGAGACACTGAAAGGAACAAGCAGGCTTTCGGGAACAACGCAGCTGTGTCGACTTGATAAATACTTTAAGAATCATTTTAGAGCAAAGTTCTGAGTGGCAGAACACTTTATACTTGACATTTATTAATTTTGAAAACGCCTTTGACTCGTTAAACCGACAAGATTTGGGAGGTCTTAAAAAAATATGGTATCCCGGCCAAGATCTCGAAACTGATAAAAGACGCGTGAAAAAAAGTAAAGGTATCCCTGTAACAGGTCGTTGAGGCCCATAGATCTAGACAATCTGCTCACAGATGGCGGTAAGGTTGTCAGCCTTACGCGCCGGCCGCCTTTTACACCCGAAATATTCCTGGTACTAATTTCTGTTAGAGGCTGAGGCCACCCCAGGGCCATAGTGCGGCTGGAAGGGTTAGGCAACAGTGATGAGAAAAACAACTAGTATGAGGCAGAAGGGGATACAATGGGGCATGATGGACAGACTCGAAGAGCTAGACTTTGCAGACGATATCTGTTTGATGGCCCAGACTCAAACAGGCAGAGGGTTTTATATCAGGACCCTCTGCCAGAGGAACGAAGGATCTGTTGAGATTAAACAGAGATCAACTAAGATGGGTGGTAGGATTACTTACCGGACACTGCCACCTGAAAGGACACCTTTTCAAGTTGGGACTGACAGATAACCTAACTTGTGAAAGGTGCCTACAGGAAAAGGAATCAGCCGGATACTTCCTGTGTGATTGTGAGACCGTAGCTTATTTAAGATTTCGTCACTTCGGTCAGATTTTATGAAACCAAGTGACTTTTATNGGGGGATCCAATGGGACATGATGGACAGACTCGAAGATCTAGACTTTGCAGACGATATCTATTTGATGGCCCAGACTCAAACAGGCAGAGGGTTTTATATCAGGACCCTCTGCCAGAGGAACGAAGGATCTGTTGAGATTAAACAGAGATCAACTAAGATGGGTGGTAGGATTACTTACCGGACACTGCCACCTGAAAGGACACCTTTTCAAGTTGGGACTGACAGATAACCTAACTTGTGAAAGGTGCCTACAGGAAAAGGAATCAGCCGGATACTTCCTGTGTGATTGTGAGGCCATAACTTATTTAAGATTTCGTCACTTCGGTCAGATTTTATGAAACCAAGTGACTTTTATGACGGCCCCATAAGCAAGATCCTACACTTTATTAAAAGTGTAGGATTAATTAAGGGCTAATCCAAGAGGAAGCACAATAGATCATTGAAGGTCGCAGTGCGGTGGCCGGTTTTTGTATCCAATCCCTTACATACGAGTACATGCATACATACATACATTTGATGGCCCAGAGTTTCCAGGATATGGAAGAAAAACTAACAAATCTGCAAGAAGAAGCAAAGAGAGCCAGGCTAGATATTAATATAAATAATACTAAATAAATTAGGGTAAATAATAAAATACAAAGAAACCAACAGTTAGTAATAAAAAATTGAGCAAGTAGGGACCTTCTGTTATTTGGGAAGTACTGTAATTAAGAAAGGGGGCGCAGATGAAGATGTTAAAAATTGAATAAAAAATGGCAAGTGGAGCCTTTATCCAATTATATCCAATCTGAAGAAATAAATATATTTCCAAGAAAACTAAAGTCATCTTCAATACGAACGTGAAGTCAGTACTTCTTTAAACGAGGGTTGGAACTTTAATAGTGGCAACTATTTATTTACAACTGATACAAAAGAGATGCATGTTTCGAAGTTTTACTGTCCTTCAGTGTAGTCGCCAGCATTGTGTACAACCCGTTGCCAGAGATGTGGAAGACGGAGGATACCTTTAGCAGCGCCTGTTGTGTTGATGATTAGAATGGAGCGGTCTACTGCCTGAAGAATCTCTGGAACATTTCTGAAGCCACGAAGTGGTTCCTTCATCTTAGAAATCAAGTCGAAGTCACACGGGCTTAAGTCCGGGGAGTATGGTGGATGGTAGAGCACTTCCCAGCCCCATCGATCGAACAAATCAGCCACAGCTTGCGCTGCATGCGGCCGAGCATTGTCCTGCAAAATGATGGGTGGGTTCTGCAGAAAGTGTCTCCTCTTCTTTCTCAAAGCTGGTCGCAGGTTGTGTTCCAAAAGTGAACAGTAATACTGCACATTGACGGTCTGCTGTCGGGGAACGGTATGCGTTAGGATAACACCATTACAGTCGTACACCATAATCACCATAACTTTCACATTGCTGGGATTCTGACGAACTTTTGATTTTCGTGGTGACCCGTAATGACGCCATTCGTTCGATTTGCGTTTCATTTGTGGCTTGTACGATTTGGCCCATGTGTCATAATGGCGTAAGGAAGCCTCTCCTTCGCGCTCATAGCGCTCCAAGTGGTTACGAGCAGCGTCGTATCGTAGCCATTTCTGCATTTCCGTCAAATCATGCGGAACCCTTCGTGATGCAGTTTTTCTCAAGCCCAGGCGTTCCTTCAGAATGTGAAGGACAGTCGAATGCGCTAATCCTGTTTCTCGCGCAAGCTCACTAATCGTATGGTGTCGATCACTCTCCAGTAACGCAGAATGACCATACACTTCTTCACTTACACTAGAACGACCTGGCCGACGCGTGTCTGCCACATTTTGACGTCCCTCGTTGAAGGCTTTTACCCACCTTCAAACTGTTCTGTAAGGCAATGCAGAGTCCCCACAAGCCTCTTGAAGACCTTGATGACACTCGTGCTGTACGGCCTCTGGCACATTCAATCGTTATCCAACTCCGTTGTTCCTGTTTCGAAAACATCGTGACAACACTACATTAGACCGCCAGCTAACACGATTCTCTGTACTTCTCGTCACTGCGCATGCGCGTGAAGTGGGAAGGGAGAGTCCATTTGCTCTGAGTTAAGGTAGGTGTGTAACCAGCATGTGGTATAAGCGTCATTATTTGGTTCCGTTGCATGGCGTCTCTACAGCAGTGTTGCCACTATTAAAGTTCCAACCTCGTACTTGTGAGACGTGGAGGGTCACAGAGCAGATTACTAACATGCTGCAGAGTTTTATTAATAGATGTTTATGCCGAATCATAGACATAAGATGTCTGGAAACTATCTCAAATGAAGACCTCTGGACAGTCACAGATCAACAGCCAATTGACGTTCAGATGAAGAAAAGAAAATGTAATTGGATCAGTCATACTTTGAGGAAACTTGCTGGAGCAGTTGAGAAGACTGCACTGGACCAGAACCCCCGGGTGCTCGTAGATATGGTCCTCCCAGAAAGATGGTGGATGAAGAAGCCAGAGAAGCAGGCAAAACATGGAACAAAATAGAAAGACAGGCAGCCAACAGGACCAGATGGAGGAGTTTCACAGATGCACTATGCTCCAGAAGGAGCTACAGGAATTGAATGAATGAATGAATGAATGGATGAATGGATCCTTCCAGCCGCACTGTGGCCCTGGGGTCGACTCAGCCTCTAACAGAAATGAGTACCAGAAATATTCCTGGGGGTAAAGGGTGGCTGGTGCGTAAGGCTGACAACCATCCATGAGATCAAGTGTCTAGCTAAAATGTAGGAGCTTCAATGTCTCTCAACCATTAGGGCTTTCATGGCCTGTTACAGGGATAGGTTTACTTTTTTTTTTTTTAATTTATTTTTTTACGGTGGTTTTGTATCAGCCCAGGATCTCCAGCAGTATATTCTGTGGGCCATGCCAATTTATAACTTCCACGTTATCACTTCCAAGACACTATACTCTGTTGTAACACTTTACTAGTTTTGTGTATTTCTAAAACCTACTACACGTATTTCGATTTAAGAACATGGAGTGCTAGTGCTTTAAAACAGATTTTTTGAGGAACATATTTAGATTTTAACGGAATGAAGTAAATGGGTAATGTTAGATAACGTAATTGATGTATACCACCTAATATTGGTAAACTATTGAATTCATTAGTTACAGTGAGCTGCACATTTGGGTGTCAGATTAGAGAGGTACAGAATGCATACAAAGTGTTGATGGAGAAACATTTTGTAAAGCATTACATGAAGATTCAGAAAGAGATGGATCAGTTATTTAAAGGAGGATCGAGAAAGAGATGGGACAGTGCTATTAAGGCACATTTTAGGGGAACTACAAGTAATTTGTGAAGTAGTTCAGAGTCTTGTTATTGTGTCTAATGACTGGCCTTGTTTGCTACGTTGAACCTTTGAGTTGTATTGGCAGAAGGTTAGTTTAATTAGTCCATTAATCAGCTGGATAACATATGTGATACGTATAGAACTAGTTAAATTAAAGTTGGGGCTCTGAATTCTGCCCAAAATGTCATTTTTTAGCTTGTTTCACATTATAGTAAAGCGACTTTTGTCGCTCACTTCTTTTTTGTTTATTACCGCACTGCCCCTCAGGTTGTTTGTCGCAACTTGTACACGTTTTCCATTTAGTAGTCTCCATGCCATGTATTCTGGAGGAGTATGTGTCTGCAGCAGATCGATGGTTGCATTTAAAGACTATAACTAGTACTTTATTTGAATTATGTTAGTAGTTCATGCACGAATAATTTCTGATCATTTGCTAATACACTGGATTTTGACCATTACAACTATTTGTAAAATAACTTAGTATATCAACCAATGTCTAGGCCTTCCTAGTGGTCTGTTCCCTTCTGGCTTTCCCACTAAAACCCCATGTGCATACGTCGTCTCCCCAAGCTTCAGCACTAGATAGTCGTGAAATGCAGGTTTCTCACCCCATTCGCCTTATCCCTTGAGAGAAAGCCGCTGTCACCCACTGGATTGGCACTGGGTAGATGAGTAGAGGAAATATGACAAACATCGAATGAACACGTTTCATCTCTGGGCATTACTGTCCGAATTTCTCAGCAGTTAGACATTAAAATAAATAATACGTGTATGCCTCTACTAGTTAAATTTTACACAGTAATGCAAAACTTCATTTGCAGAGATATTTGTGAAGATGGAAACAAGGTGTTCATTTACCAAACTGTGTGGTATCACATTGCAGAAGACCATAATCTTGATAATACTATTAGAGTCATAAATCTCACAAATTTGTGCTGGAATTTCAGAAGTTGCCAGCCCATATCTCCAGAGATAGGGGCTAGCTCTATCTATTGGACCCAACTGAGTAGGTTTTACCTGAGGATGGGGACAGAATCTAGTCTCTGAAACGTTGTGTTTTCAAAAAGAAACAGGACGGTTTTTAGAAAATATACAAGATGATGGATAATGTCCAAAAACATAATACTTATAGAGTGTCAGGTTACATGCAGATAGAATTTGTGGAAACAAGGATTTGTAAACTGCTCTCACACATTTTCAGTAGTTACCAGAAGTGTGATATATTTAGTATTTGTATTCAGCCCCTAACAGAAATGAAAACGAGGAATTAATTAAATAATTTTCCTGGAGATTAAAGCGCGGCCGGCGCGTAAGACTGACCACCTTACCGCCATCTTTGAGCCGATTGTCTAGTTAATGTGGGACCCTTGACGTCTCACAACCCTATGGGCCTTCACGGCCTGTTACAGGGATAGCTTTACTTTTTACTTTTATGTGTATTATGTATTCTGACGTAAGACAGAAATGCCTTATTTGGTTATTTTTAGTACTGTCAGTATACATAGTATAAAGTCGGCTGTAGGATGATTAATGAATGTGGACCAGTTGTAATGAAAGTTGGAAGGAGGAAACAGAAGTACTTAGAGAAAACTCACCCAGTGCCATTTTGTCCACTTCAAATCCCACACGACCTGACCTGGGATGAAACTCAGGCTACCGCAATTTGGTTGTTTTAAATATACAGAAAGTGTACATTCTATTTGTATAGGAAAAAGATAAGATAAAATACAAAATATAATATATATATGTTCTTATTCTTTATTACTGTGATTTTATCACACAAGAATGGCAGTAAAATTAAGCTCTTCAAGTCTCTGATGTTAAGATGTCTTTCTTTAATGTAAAGGTAAGGTAAAACTTAAAGCTATCCCTGTACAAGGCCAGAAAGGCCCATAGGGTTGTGAGACGTTGAGGCTCCCACATTTTCTCTAGACAGTCAGCTCACAGATGGCGGTAAGGTTGTCATCCTTATGCGACAGCCTCCCTTTACCCCCCAGGAAGATTCCTGGTACTCATTTCAGTTAGAGGCTGAGTTGGCCCCAGGACCATAGTGAGGTTGAAGGATTAGGTAAATTGAAAAAATCCACGTCATTGGGACTTGAACCAGTTTCCTTTAACATAAAAATAAATTTCACAACATTTGAAATTTTTATAAAAGTTTTAAATATTATATAAATGCCATGCAGTATTAAGTTACTTCTTCTGATTCTCTGCTGCATTTTAGTAAGGAGAGATGCTAAGATTTTATTTAATTTATCAATTTCCCCCTTTTTCCAGTGTGTCTTTGGAGCTTGACAGTAAATTAATTTTAGAGATTGTCTTGTCATAGTGCAGCAGCCTAAGAAATATTCTGCTGCTACCAGACTATGTAAAGGGATTTTCTTTATGTGATTGTTCTGTTTACCTCTTAATGGGATACCCCAGCATATATTCTTCATGACTCAAAAAGGACAACTACAACTTAGGCCACAAAACCTCATATCAAACACAGCCTCTTTTACATCGTCCATGATGTGTAATGTAATGCTTTTTGTATGTCTGTTATAGACATTGATACATGTACTTTATTTCTGTTCGTAACCAGTAATGTTTTACTGGTCACTGTTGTATGATTAATGGGTGAAGTGCCTGCATTTAGGCCACAAAACCTCATATCAAACACAGCCTCTTTTACATCGTCCATGATGTGTAATGTAATGCTTTTTGTATGTCTGTTATAGACATTGATACATGTACTTTATTTCTGTTCGTAACCAGTAATGTTTTACTGGTCACTGTTGTATGATTAATGGGTGAAGTGCCTGCATATATGATTCTTTTGCTTATTGTAGATATTATATGGACTAGGTTTTATTTCAGACTAGCTTTTAAGAGATGGACTCTTCGAACCAGTTGTGATTTTTTTAAGAGGCTGTGTGAGAAGCAGATGAATTAGTACCAATAACATCTTTGTTGGCTCTAAAGGGTTCTGATGATGGTGTGTAAAACTTGAAATTACTGGATTTTTGGACTTTGGTCATTGTCCAGTATCCTAAAAAACTGGAGAACACAACATTTCAGAAACTGAATCTGTTTCCATCCTGAGGTGAGAGGAGAGAGACATGTACTCTTACTCTCTCTAAGGGACCCAACAGAGTAGGTGTCTCCCCCCTCACCTGAGAATGAAAACATATCTAGTTTCCAAAACATGTTGTTTAATTCTTTAGAATACCAGATGATGGACGAAGTCCAAAGACCCAGTAATTGTGAAAATCCTTGTTATCATTGTTTGTAATTCTGCATTTCTTCTTTTCCTGCAGTTTGTTAGACACATGTAAGTCGGAAAGTAATCATGTGTGACGATCCTCCATACACTCCAGTGAGTTGCGGCAGAAACCGCAAGGGGCAGTCTAAGAGAGAAGATGCTCCTGATCTGGAGTGTACTACTCCAGAACTTTCTCAAGGATACAGGTTAGACCCATAGTTCTTTGAAATGTTGTAAGTGCAACTGTGCTAACAAGTGAGGTGCAATGTGCTGATCCAAAGTTGCACATTGTCAGGTGAATGTTCAGATTACAGTGACCCACTGGTGTGGGGTGTTTCACAGCTGTGGGTAGCTTGTAGGGAGGCTTTGAGGGCAGAATAATTTTCCCATAAAACAGCCTAAAACTGGAAATGTTTGTTTTGCTACTTAGAGACAATTCATCAGAAACTGCTTCACCACATTTCCTGTCTTGTTTCAATCACTTAAGTTAATGACTTGCAGTAACATAGATCTTGCACAGTTTCTAAGTGGTCCTGAAATGATACTGCATATACAGTTCGTGATTTTGCTCACAGTTTTTCTGCCATCTGTCAGAGATAGAACAAGGCATCACATTCGTTCTCCAATAGCTGGAAAGGTGCTGATTTATCACTTGCTGTCTAGAGAATGCAACTTATTAGGCACATTTGCAGCTCTGTGCAGAGCTTATTAAATTTGCTATGTCCATCGATCTGGGCATGTAAGGCTGACAGTCTCACCTCTATCTGTGAGCCAATGGTATAGACAATGTGGGAACCCCAGTGTCTCACAATCCTAATGGGCTCCCTAACCTGTTTACCTTTATCATCCATCTGTATGCATGAAATAATTTAAGAACCGCTCATAAAGTTTTTCATCAGATTTGATATTGGATTAATAAAGTTAATCAGCACATTCCAATTTGTGTTAAAATTTGATGAAAATAACGGATGCCTTATATGAAGACCTACATGAGTTTTTGCATATCTCGCTAAATGTATTTATTTAGAGTTAAAATGTTCTGAGCAAAAATTGCACAGAAAAATTAAAATTTTATATTCAGTACACTTTTCCCATAAGTATGAACTGGAATAGCTCAGTCCATATAGTGACATGTTATGGGCTGGAGAGATGGTGTTCGATTCTCTGTTGAGGTAAGATTTTTCTATTCTCCATAGCTTCCATACCAGCCCTGGGACCCACCCTGCCTCCTATCCATTGGGTACCGGGGGTGATTTCATCGGGTGTGAAGTGGCCGGGGCATGAAGCTGGCCACTCACCTCCATCCAGTGCTGAAGTTAAGAGTGGTGTGGAGATGTATCTACACTTTCTGTAGATGCCTTCATAGCATAGTCCTTACTTAATTAAAGACAAGAAAAACTATCTTTTTACCTTTACCATAAGTATTACAGCATGATTCTCAAATTGTGGGTCGTGACCAAGTCAAAGGAGGGATGTAATGTCTCAAAACTCATTTAAAATATAGTCATGTCTGTGTACAGTTTTGGCAAGTCAGTAAACAGGTTTTAATATATGTACTTTTGAAATATGAGGCTGCAGCATTTCGTGAATTTATTCATAATTATATAGGAACATTTTATAAATACTATACTCTAGATGTAGAGAGGTTGTGAAACTGCAGAATTGTGTATAACTGCACTTTTTGCTGTTTAGCAGTGATGGGGCGAGGGTAAATTTATATATTATTGTAGGGGTAGTGGTTTTACAAAGTTTGAGAACCTCTGTCTTAATGTTTTTTGAGATGGTTAAGTGGAATGGGAACTGTATGTACCTTAAACACAAGCAAATATTACCAAAACCTCTTATTCTTTGATAATTTTGTGAAGCCTCCTCTCATCTGAATTCATACGCCTGCAGATATGTAAATATATATTTAATTAAACTATAATTGATCATATGAGGTCATCGGATTTTTTCAATTTACCTAATCCTTCCAGCCGCATTATGGCCCTGGGGTCGACTCAGCCTCTAACAGAAATGAGTACCAGGAATATTCTTGGGGTAAAGGGTGGCCGGTGCGTAAGGCTGACAACCTCACTGCCGTCTATGAGCCAGTTGTCTAGAGAAATGTGGGAGCCTCAACATCTCACAACCCTATGGGCCTCCATGGCCTGTTACAGGGTACTTCTTTTTTAAAGTATAGTGCATACCTGAGTAGCATGAATGAAAGACCACAAAAGGGAATCCTGGTTAAACTTATATAGCACTGAAATCAGATTATTTTATTCTTTTAATGTCATGTTCTATTACAGTATGAGTCTGAAGCATATGTTTAACAGTTTCTATGTATTTAATTTTCTGTTAGTATGTGTTCTTTTCCATTTCTTCACACTTCAAAATAACGTCTAGAGAAACATCAACACTACTGTACTACCTTTTGAATAATGATCATAACTAAAAGTGTTGTAAGAGTACCACATAGTCTCAAACTTCAGAAAGAGTCAGTAGTCACCATTTTGAAGTAATATTTTCAACGGGCAAGGAAACCCACTGTCATGTGTGACTCATGTGGAAACAATTTAAGAAAAATGTCACATGCAATCTTAAGTTGCTACTAAATTCACTTAGTGGGGGGTGGAGTCCAACTGGGTCCACTTGGCACGGTGGCTACTGATTGTCCTGTTGTACCTGCCCTGGGTGATTATGATGATGGAGAATTTGGTGGAATGAAAATTACCAGGGGAAACTGAAGCACTCGGAGAAAACCCACCACAGCTCCACTCTGTCCACCACAAATCCCACTTTAGCTATGGCACAACCATCAAGTTGTTACTAACTGAGATCTCAGTGTACCAGGTTAAGTGAAAATTGACTGCTGCAGAAATATTTGTTGGTGTTGTGGGGTTTACTCATAACACTATGGTGACCTTAACTATGTGTAACAGGAATTTGAAGGTGGCACAGAATGATCAGGGATAAAGTGGCAGCATGAAATTTGTAATATATACACACAAAGATTCTAATAGAACTTGCAAATCATAGCTACCGGAATGGCACATTTAAAATGGTCACTTCCATAACATTGTGGATGACATGAACCATATGAGAATGATAGTGCGGCTGCTTGGGTAGAAATAAGATTTATCATAAAGTGACCAATTTTATATTTACACTAACTACCAGGTCTTTCATATTCACTCTTTGGGTGTTGATTAGAATATAAGTTCTGTTATACTTTAATTTGTGTGTTGTACTACTTACAGGATATTGCAGGGTATAATTGGAATTAGCAAATTCTTCCTTGAAGAACCAGACCACAGAGAGAAAGGAATGCATGATTATTATGATGTTATTTCCAAACCAATGTGGTTCAGGAAAAGTGAGTATTGCCTTTGTTACACTACAGTTTTACAAGAATGCGTTTTGTATGCTTTCATCTTTTTTGGGGTTTCTTCTGTTGTCTGAGGTTTGCCCTGAACTGCAGTGTTTGCTGATGTGTTGGAAAACCTTCAGTATTCACTGCAGCATATTGCAAGAAACAAAAGCCATACATTGAATTCCAGATGTAAAAGCCTAAGGAAAAGCATGCATTTTGTCCCCATTAGTGTATTTGTAATGGCGCAAGGGTTATGTACAAGTAGATATGTTTTTTGGGGTAAATTTGGAATAAGTGTATCTAGACTTTAAGATTAAGAAATAGAAATAATGAAACGTACCAGGAAGCTTGGGTTTGCAAAGAAGTGTAACAGGCTATAGCTTAGTAATCAGAATGTTAGCACGGCAGCGTAATAACGCTGACATTGAGGAAGAAGCTATATGAAGTGGGTCATAAAAGAACTATGGCATGAGGAAAACGCTGAGTCGGAGAGGGTGGTAGACCTGAAAGAGTCAACCCCCTTTCGATAAACAGCCAATGAGTGGGCCACACCGACCCAAAATCACGTCAGAATGGGCGGGCCAATACACCCCGGAACCCCGCGAGTCAGTAAAAAGAGGGTACATAAACTATAGAGGAATCAATCAAAAAACTTTTTAATATCATTAATTAATACAGAGTTCAGCCAAAGGCTCTCGCCGAGAGGGTGATGGCGAGCGCCTGTTTCCTCAGCTCATGTAAGTAGACTTACCTCATATAAGCCATGAACATTAATGTTGATAATATTAAAGTGCAAACCCCAGGGAGAGAAAGTGAAGACTAGATGGACTAGGTTTACTGAGAAAGAGAGATAGAGGTATTGAGTAACCAATATCAGGGTGAGGGGATGGAACTAATGTGTGTACTATAGGGTTATAACCAAATGTAATGCGAACCGACAAACGTCGGCAAAGTGTGTATATATATTATGTATATAGCGACATAGGTGAATAGAGTAGGATAGAAATGCGCTGTGATGTTAATTGAACTTAGCCTCCCCTCAAGTGTTACCCTCTTCCCTGACGACTCCAGCACCTCCCGAAGCTTCGGCGAATTGCGAGTTAAAGCCAGAGTTTACTGGAGTTTTCTTGACAACAAGATGGTGGCAGCATACTAAACCTGGTGACAGAGCGGGACACTTCCACGCCCCCTGTCACCATGGCATAACAGTATTTAAGGATTTTTGCTAGTTCCATGGGATTTCCCTTACAGAACTGAAATTTGTGCTATAGTATACCAATTTTTAATATTATTATTGATATCACTGAAGCTATTTGACTTTCCGAAGCATGAAATTACCAAGACAACATAGAACAGATGTGATATATGTGCAAATATAAACAACAAAAAGAAACTCCTTGGTTTTAGTCCACAAGTGAACCTGGTCTAGAAAACCGAAATTAACGGCTGTGGGGATTCGTTGTGCTGACCACATGGCACCTTCTATCCACTAAAGTTTGGCACTAACTTCACCGACAAGCAGCAGTCACTCAGTCGGTCAGTCAGTGAAAATATAAAACAAATAAAAATTAGTGCATTTTCCATTGTGTCTTGAAGTGACATTGTAATCTATTCTACATTTAAGTCATTGAAACACAATAAAATTAAATCTGATCTGTCATGCTTACTGCTTAAAAAGACAGTGTATATAATGCACCTAAAGTAACTTAGACATTTGGCATCAGGGTGTCCACATGTTACTGAGAACATGGAGGGACAGTTTAATACAATGAACTGAATGTTGAAAGTAATTTTCCCTGTACAATATTTGAGAACCTTGAGTGAATAATGCGCTATCTTTATATTTCAGTACAGCAGAAGTTTGCCAGTGGGGAGTATAGCAATATATCTGAGTTTATAAAGGATGTTAGGTGTTTGCTGTTAAATTGCTACACCTACTTTGGCCCACATGACGTTCACACCAAAAGGGCTCTAAAAGTAGAACAGGTTTTGGAACAAAAAATTGCCCTACTTCCTGCGTGAGTATTAACAATCTTATTTCATGAGAGAAGCCACTGATACCATGTGCTCATCTGTCTTTTCATTTGGTGTGTTGCTTGTTTGTGAATGTACCTGTCCCTACATACTCTGTTATTGTGTATTGAAATTCTCTGGAAAAAATATGACAGAAAATATTACTAAACTTTGTATGACTTTCTGAATGCAGCAGATTAATAGTTGCCAAGTAATTTTGAATAGTATGAGAAATTAGAAATAAATTAACATAATTTTCCCATAACAGAGTTTCATTACAGAGATCTCCAGTGGATTTCAGGCATTATCTTCATTGTTATCTCCAGTACATACATTCACCCTTTGATCTCGGACTGTAACTCCTGCATTTCAGTGTTTGAATTCTTACATTGTTTACTGTTACATTTGTTTGCACTTGAGCTGTAGACTTGAAATGATAGGAGTATAAGAAGCCTTTGACAGTTTTTCCCATATTTTTATGTCATATCTTTTTGAAAACATATACACACAAAAATGTTTTCACATAGTGGTACTGTGCTGTTCTGAATAGGCTGAAGCAGTTGTCAAATACTGTGGGTAGATGTCATTGGTGTGCAGAGGAACACTGGATGTTCCCTATTCTTCTGTTAGTGAAACCCTTTGCTTAGCACATATTTTTTATTAATCTCTCACTATGTAAATGTCAAAGTTGGTTGGTTAGTTGGTTTCCAATGGCTGCATTTGGGATCATTTAACCCATTTTGCTTCTTGCTTGCCATAGGGAGCTCTCAAGTTTTTGCTTTGTTGCATCTTGAAGAAGTTTGCACTTTCCTTTTGGGAAGCTTTATCAGGTTTGTTGCTCATTTTGCACTACCCAGGGGACACATATGACTTCAGGCATGTCACGGATGCGAGCAACTTTGTCCCCTGTAAATGTCAAAGTTGTACCTTAAAATAAACCATAAGTGCTTCCAGACTTCACATTTAATTTCCTGTAATAATTCTACCATCTGTTTATAACCTCAAAAAAATCCACACCAAAAATTTTGGTTGTTAAATTTTTGGATCAAACATGGCAGTATGATGTATACAAAACTGTTTACTTTCATTCATAACTCGTGGGAAATGTGTCATACTAAGTTTTTATAATAAAATTGAATATAAGGCATGCAGAAACCTGGAGGTAAACATTTGCATTTTTCTTTATTTTGAAAAAAAAAGTAGGTTTATGAAATCACCCAGCTTCCTGTGTGTGTATTCCCCCCTAACAACTTTTGGATACCTGAACCAATCTTCATAAAACTTAGTATGCATATCATGGGACCTGGGCACATCTCTTTGGCTTACGTAAATCCATCAAATCAGTAATACCAACATTACAGCCTTTGTCACTTTGCTGAGACAAAACCTTAACATTGCTTTAATGCCTGTACCAATCTCAGTGAAACTTGGTATGTGTATCATTCCACCTGGGCCTGTCAGAACAGCACACTGCATAAATCCATTACATCAGTAATACCAACATTACATCCTTTAAAATTACTAAGGTAAAACCTTTATATTGCTTCAATGCATGTACCAGTCTTCATGAAACTTGGTATGTATATCATGCCACATACATACTAAAGGTTTCTTTCTACTTTATCAAACATTCAAATTGTAGTGAGAGTAAAGTAGGCAACCAGCTCATCATACAAATTCTTGTTTTTCATTCACAGGTATAAAATGGCCCATGTTTTTTAATGAAATAAAATTTGAGAACTTTATCTTGTAATTGGTCAAATGTGGCATTTCATAGGTACAGATGTGCTATCCGATGCAGACTATAAGCATTATGTTGTTTTCTTTTTGCAGGGATTTGCGCGCACAGTGTTCATTGGAATCTACGCATGATATTGAGAATGCAGAGCCAATGAAATGTATGTGTTTCAATTTAGACAGTCATAATACAGGATAATTTATTAAAAATTGAGATTTTCTAATATTTTTTCATTAAGGAACTTAACAGGCATAATATAGCTATAGCGTCCATTAGCTGTTGCAGAATATACAGAAGTATTGTTTGTTTACTGCATTTGTGATAATGCTTTAATGTCCACAGAAATAATATAGGATTTATAGCATTCTTATTGTGGTATATGCACAGTCCTAAACATTTATTAATTTTTTAATTTTTCTTTTAATTCGTTTAGTGGGGAGTGGAGTCCAACTGGGTCCACTCGGCACAGCGGCCACTAATTGGCCTATTGTAGCCTGCCCTGGGTGATTATGATGATGGAGAATTTGATGGAATGAAGATTGGCAGGAAAAACCGATGTACTCCGAGAAAACCTGCCACAGCTCCACTTTGTCCACCACAAATCCCATTTTACCAGCCCTGGGATCGAACCCAGGCCGCCTAGGTGGGAAGCCAGCGACTAACCACTTGAGCTATGGCATGGCCTTAATCATTTATCATCATAAATTTGTACAGGAATTTGTATATTTTACCCCTTTGAGCCGCCCTTCCTCCTCTTCGAAGACAACCACGCTCTGCTACCAATTGTTGAGCCGCTTCGAAGACAACCGGAGCTCACAATCGACTGTTTGTCTCGTGGTGTTCCAATGCCTCCCCAAAGTGGAAGGGGATCTCAAGGGAGGAACCGAGAGGGTTAACTGGCATAGGCGTTGGGCAGTACAAGTATTTCAGCAGAGTACAAG